>NW_028260815.1:0-36609 GCF_056163025.1 Triticum urartu | reverse complement strand
AGAGGCTTCTTGACTTTTCTCTTCCCTATAAAGGATTTGTTTTTTTATGCGTAATATAGAAATTATCTTGTTGAGATCCTATGAATCAGTTCAATTAAAACCTTAGATTCATACTAGAGCCACGATGATTTAGTCTCAAGCTAAACAAAAGGCAAGGGTTCTTCGAATAAGAACCGCTTGATAATCATTTATTGAATCAGTGTAATGACTCGACAAAATCGAGAGAAAAAAAGTTGTCTTTTGGGCAAACAAAATTGGAAGGAAGAAAATTTCTTTTTTATTTTTATTTAAGAACTACTTGAATTTTTCAGTCTGGTTGCGAGGTCTTAATAGTGAGTATGAATCATAGTTCCATTTTTTTTTGATCCACTCTATCTATTTCGTGTTCCAGATACTAGAATAAATAATATCTGACGAATTAGAATCATCTTGATAGAGATAACAGGCCCTTTCTATGTATTATCAATAGGATCAATTCTAACAAGTCACACACTCATATTCCAGAGATACCGAAACAAAAAAATTCCGCGGTCGAACTACCATAATATCTAGAAATGTAGATCTTAAACTAGAAAGGCTTTTTTGGATGGAAAAACTCTGACTTCCTAGTTTTAGTTAGTAGAAACCTAATTGGTTAAAATTCCGTCCAGTAAAACGGAAGAATTATAAATTTCTAAAATGATAGATAGGAATATAGCGAATAAAGCCATTGCGATCCCCATAAAAGGAGTAGTCCCCCAACCCGGGGCGACTTTCCCATATTCCGAATTCAAGGGTTTCAGTAAACTACCTGCACCAGTTCGTTTTGGCCTAGGTTTAGAACTATCTTCAACGGTTTGTGTAGCCATAAATTCTATTTAATCATTGGTGTTGACTTTGTATACTATTCCGTTGTAGTTGTAAATACACGATCTTTTCGTAGATCCATTGTAATCTTGAAATTCTATAAAAATGGAAACAGCAACTTTAGTCGCCATCTCCATATCTGGTTTACTTGTAAGCTTTACTGGGTATGCCTTATATACCGCGTTTGGGCAACCCTCTCAACAATTAAGAGATCCATTCGAAGAACACGGAGACTAATTTAAGTAAGAAGTCTCCCAGATAGGGGGACTTCTTACTTAAATGAAATTATTTTATTCTTTTAGTTGGAGTTGGTGGAACCTTAGGTGGTTCTCGGAAGAAGATAGCGAAAAAAATTATCCCTAAAGTCGAAACTAAAAGGAACGTATAAACCAATGCTTCCATAGATTCGATCCTGGTTTATTTACAATTATAACTTCCACACCTATTCATTTGTCATTTGGGATAATTTCCCATATAAAGAAAGAAAAAGAGTCAAAGAAAGGATGGGAGATGTTTCCCATGTCAAATCAAAAAAGAGAGGTGAAAGATACTATAACAATGTGTATCAAACTGCCTGTTTCCTTGTAGTTGGATCTCCCACTTTTTGGAATGTTCCAAATTCCACTTGAGCATCCAAATCTGGATCAATACCAGCAAAAACATCTCGGAACAATGTTCTAGCGCCATGCCAAATGTGTCCGAAAAAGAAGAGCAAAGCAAAGGTAGCATGACCAAAAGTGAACCAACCCCTTGGACTGCTGCGAAAAACACCATCAGATTTCAAAGTAGCCCGGTCTAATTCAAAAATTTCCCCTAATTGAGAACGCCTCGCATATTTTTTTACAGTAGCAGGATCAGAATAACTTACTCCATTAAGTTCGCCACCATAGAACTCCACCGTTACACCTACTTGTTCAACACTATATTTGGATTCTGCTCTTCTAAAAGGAACGTCTGCTCTAACAATTCCCTCCTCATCTACCAAAACAACCGGAAATGTTTCAAAAAAAGTAGGCATACGGCGTACAAAAAGCTCACGTCCTTCTTTATCTCTAAAGACGGGATGTCCTAACCATCCAACAGCTATTCCATCCCCATTGTCCATTGAGCCTGCTCTGAATAATCCCCCTTTTGCCGGATTATTACCAATATAATCATAAAAGGCTAATTTTTCGGGAATTTTAGACCAAGCTTCTGATAAACTAAGATTTTCGGCTAAACCATTGCTAACTCTTCGATATATTTCTTGCTGAAAGTATCCCTGATCCCACTGATAACGAGTAGGCCCAAATAATTCGATTGGGGTCGTTGCTGACCCATACCACATAGTTCCAGCAACTACGAAAGCTGCAAAAAAAACAGCAGCGATACTACTGGAAAGTACAGTTTCAATATTGCCCATACGTAATCCTTTATATAGACGTTGAGGCGGACGGACACTAAGATGGAATAAGCCCGCTAATATACCCAATGTACCCGCAGCAATATGATGAGAAGCTATTCCCCCCGGAACAAAAGGATCAAAACCTTCTGCACCCCACGCTGGATTTACAGCTTGTACTTTTCCAGTTAGTCCATAAGGATCGGATACCCATATCCCAGGACCATACAAACCCGTTACATGAAATGCCCCAAAGCCAAAGCAAGCCACCCCTGCAAGAAATAAATGAATTCCAAAGATCTTGGGCAAATCCAAAGAGGGTTTTCCCGTCCGCTCATCAGAGAATATTTCTAGGTCCCAATATACCCAATGCCAGATCGCTGCCAAGAAACACAAGCCAGAAAACACAATATGCGTACCTGCCACACCTTCATAACTCCAAATACCCGGATTTGTTACAGTTCCTCCTGAAATACTCCAACCACCCCACGAATCCGTTATTCCTAAACGAGTCATGAAGGGAATTACGAACATACCTTGTCTCCACATTGGATCCAGAACAGGATCAGAGGGATCAAAAACTGCTAATTCGTATAAAGCCATTGAGCCAGCCCAACCAGAAACTAGAGCTGTGTGCATTATATGCACCGCAAGCAATCGACCCGGATCATTCAATACGACAGTATGAACACGATACCAAGGCAAACCCATGGAAATACCCCTTTAGCAAAGAAAAATAGACACGATGTCGCTTTATTTTATCGCATTGAAAAAGACTATCCATATCCTATGTACCTAACCCTTCTAGGGGATTCTGTGTCAGAAAGCGCGAATATTTATTTCATTCCATTAAAAATAAGAAGCCAATTCTGTTCATAAGAAGAAAGAGAAGCAGATCTATTCTATACTCGATAAGTGCCAATATGCAATGGGTAACTTGGCCAATTTGGAAAAAACGAAGAATAGATCGCTACCCCTCTTTGTTTAGCATTCAAATCACCCATTCCCTTTTCTTTATTCAATCTGTCTTACATTCCTTATATGTATAACCTTTCAATCTACGTATTAATAGAATCTATAATATTCATATAGAATAAGAATAAAAATTAAGACAATAAACTGCGGATTCTTTCTTTCTGTTCCATTCTTACGTTTCCATATTAAAGTGTGGTTTTCTTACTTAAATTTAATAATATTAATCTAATATGCCCATTGGTGTTCCAAAAGTACCTTACCGGATTCCTGGAGATGAAGAAGCGACTTGGGTTGACTTATACAATGTTATGTATCGAGAAAGGACACTTTTTTTAGGTCAAGAGATTCGTTGCGAGATCACGAATCATATTACAGGTCTCATGGTATATCTGAGTATAGAAGATGGAATTAGTGATATTTTTTTGTTTATAAACTCCCCAGGCGGGTGGCTAATCTCAGGAATGGCTATTTTTGATACGATGCAAACGGTGACACCAGATATATATACAATATGCCTCGGAATAGCCGCCTCCATGGCGTCCTTCATTCTGCTTGGAGGAGAACCCACCAAGCGTATAGCATTCCCTCACGCGAGGATTATGCTTCACCAACCTGCTAGTGCTTATTATCGGGCAAGGACACCAGAATTTTTACTAGAAGTAGAAGAGTTACACAAAGTTCGCGAAATGATCACAAGGGTTTATGCAGTAAGAACAGGCAAGCCTTTTTGGGTTGTATCCGAAGACATGGAAAGGGATGTTTTTATGTCAGCAGACGAAGCCAAAGCTTATGGACTTGTCGATATTGTAGGGGATGAAATGATTGACAAGCACTGCGATACTGATCCAGTGTGGTTTCCAGAAATGTTTAAGGATTGGTAGTGTCCGGATTTCTTGTAAAGTTATTTCACAGCTAAATTCGTGTTTTCCTCGATTTAATAGAAAATAGAAAGACTTCATGATGAGCAATCATCAGGTTAAGATGGATCTAAACCAATCCATTTTTTTCTATATACATACAACATGCCGACGGTTAAACAACTTATTAGAAACGCAAGACAGCCAATACGAAATGCTCGAAAAACGGCCGCGCTTAAAGGATGCCCTCAGCGTCGAGGAACATGTGCTAGGGTGTATGTGCGACTCGTTCAGATCATGACTTCAAACAAATATAAAAAAAATTGAAGTATCCATGATTAGTACCAATGAATAGGATATAGCTTCTCTATCCTAGATTTCTATGGTATATGGAATTTATGGTTTCCTTTGGTGCAAATCCAATTATCTAAATTGGAAATAAGAAGCAATTCTCCCATTGGTAGCAAATGGTTATCCATTAAGCGGAGGAAATAGTAATAAAAAGAAAAAGGCTTATGCTCCTTTATCTTAAAAGAACGGACTAACAGGGTCAGCTACTTAGCCAACTTTCATAATTAAATACCGTCACTGTATGGATAACTCTTATTGTGAAAAGAGCTATTTACTCTATAATGGATAGGTAGAGCCAAAGAATGTGGACTATACAAGTTCGCAATACCTTTTGATGAAAGAAAGGGCTCCGGTGTATAGAGAGGGCCTCACCGTTTAAAAGGGAACCATAGAAACGATGGAACCCACTATTTTTTTTAGTATTATTAGAATGAATTTGTTATTTCGTATAGAAATAACTGAACGGAGTGGAATAAAAAATCGTGGTTGGGAAGGTTACTATAGCAAAAGCCATTGGAATTAATATTTTATATATCGGAATAATTAGTTTTGTTATTAATGAGAAAAAGGGTGGCTAAAAGAAGAGAAATCATTAGTTATTCATTAAGGTTAATTTGATTCAATGACCAGAGTTCCGCGAGGATATATAGCCCGGAGACGACGAACAAAAATGCGTTCATTTGCCTCAAACTTTAGAGGGGCTCATTTAAGACTTAATCGAATGATTACCCAACAGGTAAAAAGAGCTTTTGTTTCCTCTCATCGAGATAGAGGTAGGCAAAAGAGGGATTTTCGTCGTTTGTGGATCACTCGGATAAACGCAGCAACGCGGGTATATAAAGTATTCGATAGTTATAGTAAATTAATACACAACCTGTACAAGAAGAAATTGATTCTTAATCGTAAAATGCTTGCACAAGTAGCTGTATCAAATCCAAATAATCTTTACACGATTTCCAATAAAATAAAGATCATCAATTAAAGGTATAAATAAAGTAATATACTGGAATAATAAAAGATGAATTCCCGGAGAGGGAACTCCGGGAAGATACAATAAATTAAGATTAAGTGGTAGGAATCAACGAGCTGGATTACTTTCTTTATAATATATATAGGTCTGGCCCTTTCGAATTCGAATAAAACATCAACAATCGGAACTTAAGTTCCGGTTGTTGTTTCTTAAATTTTGGTTGTTGTTTCTTAAGTTTCGATTGGAATTGTACTTTTGCGTTAATTGAGGAATATGTCTATTTTTTCTGGGTCTAGAACCTGTAATTATTGAAATTGACTGGGCTTGAAATTGCTTTTCGTTCTCATAGTTACGAAACGGTAAGAAAGATAAAATACGAGCCTGTTTTATAGCAAGAGTAATTAATCGTTGTTGTTTCAAGGTTAATCTATTTATTCGTCTCGATAATATTTTTCCTTGTTCACTAATAAATCTATTAATTAAACTCATGTTTCTATAATCAATTCGATCTCCCGGGCCAATCCGGGGACGCCTACGAAAAGGTTGTTTAGATTTACGAAAAGGTTGCTTGAATTTACGAAAAGTTTGCTTGGATTTACGAAAGGGTTGCTTGGATTTATTAAAAGTTTGCTTGGATTTACTAAAGGGTTGCTTAGATTTAAGAAAAGGTTGTTTAGATGTATACATGATTTATTCCTTATTTAAAATTTGAAAATTTGAAAATTCACTTCTTTATTTTATTAATTTAGGATCCAGAAGAAGTAGTTTTTCTTTGATCCATATCTTATTTGATTCATATTATAGTATATGAATACCCTCTATACATATGAAATAATATCTACCGGAAATCAGATGAGTTGATTTGTATTTTGTATTCTATACTATGTTTTCTTTATATATTAAATATGAAGTTCTTACTCTTTCTGTTGTTTGGAAAGATCAAACACACGATGTTCCTATTTCTTTATTTCGTGATGAGTCGTATGCTTGCGACAATAACGACAAAATTTTTTGAATTCTAATTGTCCGGGTGTATTGTGGCGATTCTTTTGAGTACTATATCTAGAAATCCCCGTCGATTCCTCATTGGCACCTTTTCGAACACAACTGATGCATTCCAAAATAACTCTGATTCTAACATCTTTTCCCTTGGCCATGAACCTCCTTTTCTTTTTGGATTGACTTAACTTAATTCTTCTACTTATTCTTTTATTCTTCTATTTTGAATCCGAAGAAGAAGAATAAAATTCATTAGAATAATTTTTTTTTATTCTTTAATTAAGTAATAAAAAATAGAGAAATAATTAAAGAATACAATCCTTGTCGAATTAGCAAAGATTTTGGTTCGAAATCCTTTCATTTAATTAGCCAGCCCCGCCTTTTCTATGCTCTGATTTCTGAGGCCTTATTTAGCTTGGGTACCCCTTTAAATTGAATTTCTATTTTCAAAAATGGGGTTTACCAAATTTTTAATGACTCTGAGGTTCAACCCAATCCATCTTTTCTTTCTTTTTCCTTCCGATACTAAAAAAAGATTGAAAAGGATCAAATTTTGTCATATCACGAAGAAATCTATCCCTCCCATAGCAATAACTAGAATTAAAAAAAAGGGAATGACAAAGCATCTGGGAATAAACGATTAATTTCTATCAATAAACCTGCTAAAGCACCAAACCATAGAGTACTTAGCACGGGTGCTACAGAGAGATATGTTTTTATATCCCGCATTGAAAATCCTCCTTCCTTGTTGGAATACATATATGATCATAAACTCTTGCCCAAGATTGTTATGCTATATATAAAATGAACCATATCGACGAAATTTTCCTATCCCTAAAAAAGAAAAAGATGACCCCTTCTTCCTATATATTACCAAGGAAAAGTAATCCTTCTTTTATAGGCGAAATTATATTGGATTTTATATGTATATAATTCCTTAATTATATGAGACCAAAAAGAAGAAATGACACGAGGGTTCTATATATAGATAGAGAAAGAAAGAAGAAGAAAATTATGATGTGGAAAAGAAGACAGGAATTGTGTACAATGGCATTGTACAACAATTTAATTTGGAAAAGGGATGTAGCGCAGCTTGGTAGCGCGTTTGTTTTGGGTACAAAATGTCACAGGTTCAAATCCTGTCATCCCTACCTATTACTTCTTTCTTCTTTATAGGCAGTAGCGACGAGATCAATTAAAGTAAAGTGGGTATAACTTGAATTTGTGGAGACTATACGTACGTGAGATACATTAGGAATAGAAAAAGATTTTCTTTTTGAATGAATGAAAGCGCTCTTAGTTCAGTTCGGTAGAACGCGGGTCTCCAAAACCCGATGTCGTAGGTTCAAATCCTACAGAGCGTGATTCCATCTATTTTATGTCGAAGCAGAGTAAAATAACTTAACAAAATTGAATTGTAACTCCAATTTCAATTTGACCTCCTCTCTGGTCTGGAGGAGGTCAATCAAAAAAAAAAAATGACTCAATCAAAGATCCAACTGATCCCCACGCCTGTATTGCAAATACGCAGTCACGAATAATCCCGCTAAAGTAATAGGAATTAGGCCTAAGACGATTCCAAATAGAAAAACTTCAATCATTTCGATTTGTTCGAGGGGATAAAAAAAGAGGTACGATCTATCCCTAAATAGTACTCTAAATTATCCACGAATCTCAATGACCAAGAAAAGAATTCCTAATTAGTCTGGAAAAGAGTCGTAGAATGCCAGGAATCCCAAAGAAAGATTTTTCTTTTCTGAATTATAATTATTCAGTCAATTCAAATAAGGCGTATCTTGTTCAAGCCAATAAATAGAGCTGGGGTTATAGTTAAAGCAGCCAGTAGAAAACCAAAATAACTAGTTAAAGTAAGCATGAAAGAGTTAAATTCCATTTATTTTTTTTTACTACACTACATATGTTGGTAAAGCATTTACCTAAGTTATGGAAAATTCATAATTCATCAGTTATTTTAGATAATACTAAAAAACAAGATAGAGTAAGATACAGAAGTGTAAAAGAAAGTGGATTCATCAGATGATACATGAGTCCCTAATTCCGAATCAAGAGATTTGTTGTGGAATTTGTCAATTGAGTAAAGTAATAATATTAAGAACTAGATCATCTAACCCCATTGAATGAAAAAAAGAAATTCAATTTTCAGGGAAATTTTTGAATAAGAGATAAATAAACAATTGAATTTGAAAAAAAAAACTTCTTTCTATTTTGGATAATTTCTTTTTCAATAGGACCCTCTTTTTGGAGTGAACGATCGAATATTCCCCTATTCCTTCTTATTTTAACTGATTGTATTCCATATGGAATAAGAGGAGAACAAAAGCATTCCACGACCTGCCAAGGGGCTGTTAAAAAAAAAAAAAAAAGAAAGCTCTTCCTTGAATTTACTTTATTTTTATTCCTTTTTCGAACTCCAACCAAAGTAGATTCGAAGACGAGTCACTTCAATTATCCTTTTAAGTTCTATTCTATCTTCTGTCTTTCCCTATTTCATCTCGTAAAGTTCCGCGCTCGCAGTTTGGTCAAGAAAGTTAGACCTAATCCAACAAACAATACAAGGATGAATTACGAATTATGAAAGGATAGATTTCACATATACTTGTCCTTGTATTGTGTCAGTATGAGAATATCCTTCCTAAATTATTTATCCAAACCTATTGATCATTAACTTAGATTTTCCCAAGATTTTGGCTGCTATTCCGAATTACTCTATTATTCCGAAGCCAATGAAAAGTAAGTAGAACCTACAAAAATGGGGTTTTCTATTGATGCCTTGAATAACATATAGCTTACCTATAGACAAAAAAAAAATAAAAAAGTAATTATGTTTCGGAACCAGGCAAAACCAGATTGCTGTGCCATAGGAAGGATAGCTATACTAATTCGGTATACTCAAAATACACCTTTGGTACAAAATTGACAATCTCACAAGGATGAAATATCAGTAATTTTCTATTTACTGGTCGATCCCATCTTTTACGGAATCAATTCCTTTTTTGAATGTACAAAAATTTTGGGAGTTCAGCATGTCTGGAAGCACGGGAGAACGTTCTTTTGCTGATATTATTACCAGTATTCGATACTGGGTTATTCATAGCATTACTATACCTTCCCTATTCATTGCGGGTTGGTTATTTGTCAGTACGGGTTTAGCTTATGACGTGTTTGGAAGTCCTAGGCCAAACGAGTATTTCACGGAAAGCCGACAAGGAATTCCGTTAATAACCGACCGTTTTGATTCTTTAGAACAACTCGATGAATTTAGTAGATCCTTTTAGGAGGCCCTCAATGACCATAGATCGAACCTATCCTATTTTTACAGTGCGATGGCTGGCTATTCACGGACTAGCTGTACCTACTGTTTTTTTCTTGGGATCAATATCAGCAATGCAGTTCATCCAACGATAAAACAAATTCCAACTATAGAACTATGACACAATCAAACCCGAATGAACAAAATGTTGAATTGAATCGTACCAGTCTATACTGGGGTTTATTACTCATTTTTGTACTTGCTGTTTTATTTTCCAATTACTTCTTCAATTGAGAGAAAGAAAGAGACTAATAAGAATTCTCTTATCCCATTTGGAAGGATACCATCCTTATAACTACCCATGACTGTTTTTGTCTCTAGCATGACCAATTGATAAAATGTGGAGGAAAGTAGGGGAAATGGCCGATACTACTGGAAGAATTCCTCTTTGGCTGATAGGTACTGTAGCTGGTATTGCTGTGATTGGTTTAGTAGGTGTTTTCTTTTATGGTTCATATTCTGGATTGGGTTCATCTCTATAGTAATCGGAGGGACCAGATTGTAAACATGAAAAAGTAGGAGCTTAGCGGGTCCTTACCCCCCTTTATCTGATTAGAGCGGAAAGGACCCGCGGAATTTTTATTTTACTCTTATAACGCGAATTGAATCTATTCGATTCACTCTTATGAAGCAACAAGAAAAAGAGATCACTCGAGGATCCAATATCTTATTCCACGAAGGAAGTATCCTGAAAATCCTTGATTTAGTTTCGAGTAATAAACTAATAAAACCTTAATCAAAACTATTCAACTAGCCTAAAAATAAAAAAACCTTCAATGGAAGAGTTTACTTTTTTTTTGCAAAATTTCTGTAAATTTGAAGTTGAACTTAATTAAACAAGCCAAGCAATTTGCTCACAATCACAAGAAATTTTTCCCCCGCCATATTTTCTTCCCCTCTGTTTGTCCACTACCTCGGCTAAACCTAAGCAAAAGAAAAAGAGGTCCAAGAGACAGACCCGAATAAAGAAGAAATAGTAATCTTTGACGAATTAGGAAGAAAAAGGATTCTTATTTTGATACAAGAAGAATCGGCACAAGAAAAAGGCTTTTTCTTGTGCCGAATAGACGATTAAGAAGACCTGCAATCCCTCCGAAAAAGAAGAAATTTTAATTTGATTGTTCTCGCCTTTGCCTTGGATTCTCTTCTTTTGCATGGGATATAAATAAGGAATTCCAGACATCTCATAAACAAAAAGCAGTCTAAACAAAAAAAGGATTTCCAAAATAGATCATAGATAATTCTAGCAATTGCCAATAAATCGAGGCTTTTTACCAACTTGATGGTAAGAAATCCCGGGACCTAGAAATTCATTTCGTACAATTGAACCTTTTCAAACTGTTTCTTTTTGAGAACCAAAAAAACTTGTGCCAAAATAACGGATGCGAAGAAGAACAAAAGGCCTTGGACACGTAATGGATCCTGAAGCACGATTTCTGCGTCCCCCTGACCAAAACCTCCCACATTAGGATTGCTTGTTAATGGTTGATCAAGCTTGATGGATTCCCCCTCTGAAACAAGAAGTTCTGGTCCGGGAGGTATAATATCAATCACTTGGCGTCCATCTGATGCATCAACTATGGATATTTCATACCCCCCCTTTTCTTTACGTAGTATTTTTCTTACTATACCTGTTGACGTAGCATTATAGACTGTATTGTTACTCTTGCTACCATCAGGATAGATCTGTCCTCTTCCTCGGTTTCCCCCTACATATATGGGATATTTTAAGAAATGAGCATCTTTCTTCGTAGCAGGATCAGGGGAAAGAATGGGAAAGACAATTTCACTATATTTCTTACCGGGAACAGGGCCTATCACAAGAATGTTTTTTTTATCGGGACGATAACTCTGAAAAGCAAGATTTCCTATCTTTTCTTTTAACTCAGGGGAAATACGATCGGGCGGCGCTAATTCGAATCCCTCGGGCAAAATAAGAACAGCACCTACATTCAACCCTCCCTTTTTTCCATTAGCAAGAACTTGTTTCAATTGCATATCATAAGGAATTCGAAGAACTGCTTCAAATACAGTATCGGGAAGCACAGCTTGGGGAACTTCAATATCGACGGGCTTGCTAGCTAAATGGCAATTGGCACATACAATTCGTCCAGTTGCTTCTCGTGGGTTTTCATAACCCTGCTGCGCAAAAATGGGATATGCATTTGAAATAGATGTCCGAGTTATTACGTATATCATGATCGATACAGAAATCGATCGAGTTATCTGTTCCTTTACCCAAGAAAAAGTATTTCTATTTTCCATGTCCAATCGCAGATCCCAGAATTTCTACAATAAATTAGATAGGTAGCTAAGCTAATCTAGTTCCCTATACACGAATCTGTTGTCATTCTACTGCAACAGTTGTACTGCAATGATGAATACCTTAAAGTAGGTATAAATAGAAAGAATTTTGCTAAAATGGAAAAGGGCTTTCTTTCTAAAAAAAGATGCTTGCTAATTTGATTAATATTAATATCGGGAGATCAAATGAATTTATGCTTCACTAATTGAATGATAAATGACTACAAGCGAAGGAGATAGACGATTTAAACAAAAAAAGACCCAAAATTTCAAACATGTATCTAGAATTACTGGAAAACTACAAACAAAAATAGTGAAAATAAGCTCGTTAGGAGCCCATCCAAAATCGTTGTAGACCCAACGAATTACTAGTTCCCAACCACGGGTGGAGTGAAATCCAACAAAAAAATCAGTAACTAAAAGAATAAAAAAAGCTTTTATTGAGTCATTTAAATTATAGAAGAATTCCTGAACCCAAGAATTCAAAATGACAAGTTCCTCTTTACCCAGAAAAAAAGAACCACTTAGAATAGCCAAACAGATTATATTTGTCGAGAAATGCAAAATGGTATGGAGATGATCCTCATTATTTATTTTGACCCATTGTATTATTTCCTTGTGTATTCCTGTAGGAGGTTTTTGTACATGTGTCTTTAGTTTCCCTTTTATCATCTCGTCCAAGAGAGAAAGTTCTTCTAATTCTATGAATCTTTCTAGAATCCTTTTCTCTTGAATATCAGTTAAGAGAGTTTCGGATTGCCTGGTATTCCACCAATTCTTAATCCAAAGTTCCAGACATTTGTTAAATGAGGAAGAGACCCCCCAAGGCAAAAGTACGATAAATACAAGATATAGTAAAGAAGGCAATGCTTTCTTTTTTTTCATTTTTGATCTGTAAATGGAGTTGTTAATGAATATGCTTCATTCGCTGACTCTATTCCATTCCCTGACTCTATATGATGATATTTCTATTTCATGATATTTCTATTTCTTTGAAGCAAAAACTCTATAGGTTTGATACCCTGTATCTATTCTTCTTTTTTGTATATTAGTTATTAGTGGAATTTCAGTGCATTGGGTTCTTTCTTAGATCTAGATGGAATGAAATAGTGAAATAGAATAAAAAAAAAGCCCTTTCGGATGAAAAAGGAAGAATAGTATGCGATATATCTAACTTGGATAAAAAAAAATTAAAAGCAAATTTCTCTTATCCTCGTTTGTTCCTTCCTTTAGATAAATACTTAAAAATCCCCTTACAATAACAAATCCAATTTAGAAGGGACTTCCTCCCTGTGTTGAGAAAACTTTTCTTCTTCCAATTCTTCTTTTCTTCATTCAACTCAGTTCAAAAAAGATACCTCAAAATACTTCAATTGGTACGCGCAAGAAATAGGCCAATTCGGCAGCTTTTTGTTCAATTTCTCGTGGAGTAAAAAATTTATCATCAGTACGAGTCAAGGGAATGATCCCCTGGCCCCGGATTTCCATATAAAGAATACGACGAGGATAAAGACCCTCTTTAACCTGAATTCTAATTGATTGGATATCCCGCATAAGGAATCGAAGGAAGACGCGACGTTTTATTCCAGGGAATCCCCAACGAAAAATGCACACTATTCCCTCTTTTCTATCGAATCGGTCATAACCACTACCTACATTCCACAAAATAGTACACCACAAGTAGGAGCTAATGAATAGGCCTGCGATTCCGTAGAAAGACATCACGACCCCCTGCGGAAAAAAAAGAATTTCTTGAGATGGAAGTATAGATATAATATTCTTACCAAGATAACTGGAAATCCCAACCGATAAGAATCCTAGTGAACCTAGAAAAAGAATACAGGCCCAGAAAAAATTACCCCTTTTTCGAGAACCTTTTAGAAGTTCTACCCATATGTGTTCTGATCGCCAATTCATATTAGATATACTAAATCCAGCAGCGGTCGATTGAAATTGAGAGAATAAGCTAAATAATTTTGACTTTACTTTTTTTGATTCTGAAATCGCCTTCAGCAACTAGTACTCCTGTGAAATAATAGGTTAGATACATTGACTTTCTATTCAAAAAATATTCGTTGATTCAATTAAAATAAATAAAATAAAACTCGCTATACCTGGCTCTGCATATTCATGCATTTATGCTCGTAGCCTATATCCGCATCCATAACCGTTTTTCATTTGTGTGTAGAAAGTGTGTGTAGAAAAAGCCACATACCCTACCATATTATATTACTTACACTAAAAAATACTAGACAATCTTATTTTTTTGCACATAAAGAAATAAAGAAGTCATTGCAATTGCCGGAAATACTAAGCCTACTAAAGGCACGAAAATAGAAGGTAAGTTTAAATCCGTCATGGAATAGGTGTCTCAATTCAAATTTACTATTTCTATCTAGTCGAAAAATATCTTAAGATTCTTATGATATAATTAAGTATATCTATTATAAGGAATATTGACTATTGTATTGTATTTTTTATTTTTAGTTTGAAAAATATTCTGTAAAAAAAATGAAAGGATAATAAGAAAATTCCAAAAAAGGAGAACTAATTAAAAAGATTTTATTTTGATTTTCCCATCCTCATGGCCTTTCTATCTTTCTAATCTAATTTGAAATTGGATTCAAAAGAAAGCGGTTAGAATTTACTTCCTGCATACATACTTCTCTAGAAGCGCATACAATAATGCGTGGTAAAGGCGGAAAAATAGTATATTCAATCAAAATCAAAGGGCAAATTATCTTACCTACTATAGATCCCCTACTACCCTCTTAGACTTTAAAAGGCGATATACCACCCAAAGAAAGGGTATGAAAATGCCGGGTGGAGTTAGCTTTTCGACGAAGACCTGTCCCGTGCAGCGAAGCCCTGTTAGTAAGACCCCCCGCAATAATGGATTATAGAAGAATATTATTCCAAATACTCCTCTGGACGCATATAGTAGCATTGCGATTCCGAATCTTTTTTATTTATGAATATGAACAGAAAAAATTCATTGTATCGTTGGGTCGGAGCGGAGGTTTGGTCCAGAAAAATTAGAAACAAAACGTCTACTCTACCGCATTGAAGTCTATAGCGCTGTATTTCCACGAAAGTATAATTCTTACCATCAGGATACGATCCTTTCTTTTGAACTAAACGTCTCTACGATGGGTCCAGGTTCTATGTCCAATCCCAAATCAAGGATTTCTCGCTCTTGATCGGAGTCATAAACTAAAAAAAAACTACCTTTTTATCCTTTTTCTCAAGGTTATAGAAAACTTCCTTATCTAGTTCTAGCATTTTGAAAAAAAAAAAATGCTTCTTTTTTTACACACAGTTCGAGTCACTTGTTGACTCACGATTACGCCTGTTAAAAGTTTCAAACGTCCTCTTTTTTGAAATTGAAAGAGAGTCCTATAAAAAGGTCTAACTTCCAAACTATGTCTTTTTTCATTCATTCTCCTTTAGTTTTTTTCTCTATCTAGAAGTGGAATAGAATAACCCGGTTGAAGGGTAATGATCATACGTCTGTAATGCATTGTATGGCCCAGAATAGGTCCTATTCTTCTACCTTTTCCAGGTAGTCGATGGCTATTCACAGCTACCACCTTAACACCAAAGAAGAGTTCGACCCAATGCTTTATTTCTGTCTTAGTGAATCCCGATTCGACATTAAAAGTATATTGATTCTTTCCCAATAAACGAAGACTTTTTTCTGTAAATACTGCGTATTTGATTCCATTATCATTATCATATGATAATACTATATTTTATTATTTTATTATTTTATTTGTATTTCTTTATTGTATTATACCTTAATATATATATTCTAGATATATAGAATAGACGAATCTCAATTTGTCAAGTCTCATGATCATATCATGATCTATTTTTATTCGGCTCAATCTTTTTTTTCTAAAAAAGATTGAGCCGAGTTTAATTGCAATCAATTAGAAGAATAAAGAAGAATTACTGCATTTCATAACTGATTTTTTTCTCTTTTTATTTCGTTTCTTTTTTATTTATACCTTCTTTATCTTTAGTTTTATCTAGTTAATCAATAGTATCTACCGGCTCGAACTCGAATTTGATCGCCTTCCATACTTCACAAGCTGCGGCTAGTTCAGGACTCCATTTGCAAGCTGCTCGGATAATTTCATTACCTTCGCGAGCAAGATCGCGCCCTTCGTTACGAGCTTGTACACAGGCTTCTAAAGCCACTCGATTAGCTGCTGCACCAGGTGCATTTCCCCAAGGATGTCCTAAAGTTCCTCCACCAAATTGTAATACAGAATCGTCCCCAAAGATTTCGGTCAGAGCTGGCATATGCCAAACATGAATACCACCTGAAGCTACCGGTATAACACCTGGCATGGATACCCAGTCCTGAGTGAAAAAGATACCGCGAGCACGATCTTTTTCAATAAAATCATCGCGCAATAAATCAACAAAACCTAAAGTCATTTCGCGTTCCCCTTCTAACTTACCTACTACTGTACCGGAGTGGATATGATCTCCCCCAGACATACGCAATGCTTTAGCTAATACACGGAAATGCATACCATGATTTTTCTGTCTATCAATAACTGCATGCATTGCACGGTGAATGTGAAGAAGTAGGCCATTGTCGCGGCAATAATGAGCCAAAGTAGTATTTGCGGTGAATCCCCCAGTTAAGTAGTCATGCATTACAATAGGAACCCCTAATTCTCTTGCAAATACAGCTCTCTTAATCATTTCTTCACATGTACCCGCAGTCGCATTCAAGTAATGCCCCTTGATTTCACCGGTTTCGGCCTGTGATTTATAAATAGCTTCGGCACAAAAGACAAAACGGTCTCTCCAGCGCATAAATGGTTGTGAGTTTACGTTTTCATCATCTTTGGTAAAATCAAGTCCACCACGTAGACACTCATAACACGCTCTACCATAATTTTTTGCGGATAATCCCAATTTTGGTTTAATAGTACATCCCAATAAAGGACGACCGTACTTGTTCAACTTATCTCTTTCAACTTGGATACCATGAGGCGGGCCTTGGAAAGTTTTTGAATAAGTAGGGGGAATTCGTAGATCCTCCAAACGTAGAGCACGTAGGGCTTTGAAACCAAATACGTTACCTACAATGGAAGTAAACATGTTAGTAACGGAACCCTCTTCAAATAGGTCTAATGGATAAGCTACATAACAGATCCATTGGTTGTCTTCCCCAGCAACAGGCTCGATGTGATAGCATCGTCCTTTGTAACGATCAAGACTGGTAAGTCCATCAGTCCAAACAGTTGTCCATGTACCAGTAGAAGATTCGGCAGCTACTGCAGCCCCTGCTTCTTCGGGCGGAACCCCAGGCTGAGGACTTACTCGGAATGCTGCCAAGATATCAGTATCCTTAGTTTCATACTCTGGGGTGTAGTAAGTCAATTTATAATCTTTAACACCAGCTTGAAATCCAACACCTGCTTTAGTTTCTGTTTGTGGTGACATAAGTCCCTCCCTATAACTCTTGAATTAAGAATTCTCACAATAACAGGGTCTACTCGATGTTAATTAGGCGTAAATGAAACTTTAGCAAAAATCTCGTAAAACAAAAAGGATATTCAATTAATATAATATCAACTCATTAAAGAAAATTGAGGGCATGCTTAGGTTAATGAATATGTTTCATTCATATATAATGCGTACACCCTGTGTATGTTCTATCCTATAGGAATTCCAATATAGGAATTCGATAGGAATTGAGTTGTTGTTATGGTAAGTTAACACGGTTCGTTATTAAACCATGGATTTGATTTACCAAATCCATAATTATTGTATACTCTTTGATAGATATAGCGCAACCCAAATTAATTCCTAATCCTTATTTTACAAGTTCTTAATAGTTCTCTTTTCTTATTTTGAATGCAAATACCTAACTAAATACTAATAAAATTCTTTGTTGACAGCAATCTATGCTTCACAGTAGTATATATTTTGTATATCGAAGTCCTAGATAGGAAAGTAGAGTAGGCACAGATCCTCCACAAAAGGCAAAATGTATATGAAAAAAAAGATTGATTGAACTTTCCAATGGACTCATTCCATGAGTAAACGATTGAATGGGATTCGCTTGGGCAACGAAATCAAGTCCTGGTCCCCTTTTCTCTCTTATTGAATTAACTAATTCATTTCCTTTTTACTTTTGGATTTTTTTTGATTTGATTTGGCATTATTCAACAATAAAAAAAGAAAAATTTCGACAAATTCCTTTTTTTTAATTATGTGATAATTATGAGAACCAATCCTACTACTTCTCCTCCCGGGGTTTCCACAATTGAAGAAAAAAGTACAGGTCGTATCGATCAAATTATTGGACCCGTGCTGGATGTCACTTTTCCCCCAGGCAAGTTACCTTATATTTATAACGCTTTGGTAGTCCAGAGTAGAGACACTGCCGATAAGCAAATTAATGTGACTTGTGAGGTACAACAATTATTAGGAAATAATCGAGTTAGAGCTGTAGCTATGAGTGCTACGGACGGGTTGATGAGAGGAATGGAAGTGATTGACACGGGAGCTCCTCTCAGTGTTCCGGTCGGTGGAGCTACTCTCGGACGAATTTTCAACGTTCTTGGGGAGCCTGTTGACAATTTGGGTCCTGTAGATAGTAGTGCAACGTTCCCTATTCATAGATCTGCGCCTGCCTTTATCGAGTTAGATACGAAATTATCCATCTTTGAAACAGGTATTAAGGTCGTCGATCTTTTAGCTCCTTATCGACGTGGAGGAAAAATAGGACTATTTGGGGGGGCTGGAGTAGGTAAAACAGTACTGATCATGGAATTAATCAATAACATTGCTAAAGCTCATGGGGGCGTATCCGTATTCGGTGGAGTAGGGGAACGGACTCGTGAAGGAAATGATCTTTATATGGAAATGAAGGAATCCGGAGTAATTAATGAAAAAAATATTGAGGAATCAAAGGTAGCTCTAGTCTATGGCCAAATGAATGAACCACCGGGAGCTCGTATGAGAGTTGGTTTAACTGCCCTAACTATGGCGGAATATTTCCGAGATGTTAATAAGCAAGACGTGCTTTTATTTATCGATAATATCTTTCGTTTTGTTCAAGCAGGATCAGAGGTATCCGCTTTATTAGGGAGAATGCCCTCCGCAGTGGGTTATCAACCTACTCTTAGTACAGAAATGGGTTCTTTGCAAGAAAGAATTGCTTCTACTAAAAAGGGATCTATAACTTCGATTCAAGCAGTTTATGTACCTGCAGACGATTTGACCGACCCTGCCCCTGCCACAACATTTGCACATTTGGATGCTACTACCGTACTTTCCAGAGGATTAGCTTCCAAGGGTATTTATCCAGCAGTAGATCCTTTAGATTCAACCTCGACTATGTTACAGCCTCGGATCGTTGGCAACGAACATTATGAAACTGCGCAAAGAGTTAAGGAAACTTTACAACGTTACAAAGAACTTCAGGACATTATCGCAATTCTTGGCTTGGATGAATTATCGGAAGAGGATCGTTTAACTGTAGCAAGAGCAAGAAAAATTGAGCGTTTCTTATCACAACCGTTCTTTGTGGCAGAAGTTTTTACTGGTTCTCCAGGAAAGTATGTTGCTCTTGCGGAAACTATTAGGGGATTTCAACTAATCCTTTCCGGAGAATTAGACGGCCTACCTGAACAGGCTTTTTATTTGGTGGGTAACATCGATGAAGCTAGCACGAAAGCTATAACCTTAGAAGGAGAACAAATCGAAGAAATGAAATTAAATCTTTATGTACTGACTCCTAAGCGAATTATTTGGGATTGTGAAGTGAAAGAAATCATTTTATCCACTAATAGTGGCCAAATTGGCGTATTACCAAACCACGCCCCCATTAACACAGCAGTAGATATGGGTCCTTTGA
Source organism: Triticum urartu (assembly GCF_056163025.1). Classification (NCBI taxonomy): domain Eukaryota; kingdom Viridiplantae; phylum Streptophyta; class Magnoliopsida; order Poales; family Poaceae; genus Triticum; species Triticum urartu. The sequence goes on along the minus strand of NW_028260815.1, from coordinate 16,707 downwards.
GAATACGCCTCCTCAACGACCAATGGTTAACAGCGATTCTGTGGAGCGGTTTTGCGAGAATAGTTAATAATGAGATCATCATTTTAGGAAATGATGCGGAACTGGGTAGTGATATTGATCCGGAAGAAGCTCAAAAGGCACTTGAAATAGCCGAAGCTAACTTGAGTAAAGCTGAGGGTACGAAAGATTTGGTTGAAGCGAAGCTCGCTCTCAGACGAGCTAGGATACGAATCGAGGCTGTCAATTGGATTCCCCCATCCAATTGAAGACAATCCAGTGGTTTATAGTTGATACAAAGAAAAAGGGAAGAGGGGTAGAAAAAGTTATTAGATAGCGAAGCGAAGTAAGTCCAATGCTATCTAGTAATTTTTCTACCTACTTACCTACTATTGGATTTGAACCAATGACTCCCGCCGTATGAAAGCAATACTCTAACCACTGAGTTAAGTAGGCAATTTATCACCACAAAGGAAGACCCATTACTTCGATCGATTATATATTGAATCCCTTTTCTAAGCAATACCGCTCTGTTATTGGTCTGTTATATACTAAATACTAAACTAAATACTAAACAGATACAGATCAAAGGGGTATCCTCTGGCATTAGAAAATATTCATCTTGACAAGAAATTATCTATATGTTAAGATATCTCTGATAAGGGCTATAGCTCAGTTCGGTAGAGCAACTCGTTTACACGTGCGCCAATGCTTTTCAAAGGAGCTTATTATGCAATGAACATAATCGATCTTATTGCAAAATCAATGTCTTACTTCATAGATTCGAGAGAATAGGAGAACAGTAGCCTGACAAACAGTCGGTTCAGTCCGATTCAGGTGCCAATTCAGGTGCCTAATCAAATAGAACCCTTATGGATTTGCTAGTTGATAAGGTAAATATCCAGCCCACTAAATGCTAGGCGTAATGAGGATAAGGGCCTCCAAAAAACTTCTTTTCGTTCTATGAACTTTAAGGTGTATGAAGTCTCATAGTTAACTCTTGCAGTGGAACGATAGAGACTCCATTTCACTTAGGTTGATTTAATTTAGACCGGAGGCAGACCTAAGTCAAGGTAATCCTCCTTTGAAACACTTTGGTATTGCTCCTAGATAGATCATAATACAAAAAATCAATCAGAGCACAGGGAGCCATCTCATTATCTTTCCGTAAAGAAAAACTATGGTGGACTAACTGATCTTTAAATCAGTTTATGAAAGAGCCCAATGCAAAAAAATGCATGTTGGGTCTTTGAAACAGTTCAAATCATTTCGATAATAATCCGTTTGATCTGTTTTACCGAGAAGGTCTACGGTTCGAATCCGTATAGCCCTAATATGCCCTTTTTTAGATTTTAGGATCTCTATCCTATGTTTTCTTTAGTTTAGTATAGTTTTCATTTTCTCATTAGTATTTGTTTATAGACTGGATAGGCGCCTGCGACATAGAATAGAGATAAAAGCATTACCAAAGGCTCATTCATCGAAAATCAAAATCATACAGACAGGAAAAGAAAAACGAATTTCTATCAAATCAATAGAAGAAAGGATCCTTTCCCTGATTTGAATCCCGTCCTCCTTCAAATAGGATATCTCTAGACTTCCCTATAATAACTGCAATGATTTTATCCATTTTGCGAATTCCTACTTTGTTTTAAGTATATTTATTACTTTGTTTATAGATACATTATGTAAATTGATCAACTTTAAATAGAAAAAATAAAGTAAAGAGTAAATAAGAAAACAGAATATTCTGTCTCATAGTTCTGAAATAGAGTTCTTTATTTTTATTTTATAGTATTACTTCTCATTAATTATACTGCATAGATTAGTCCTACTATCTTAATTAGGTTCTAATTTAGTAGTATTCTCATTTTTATTTAATAGTCTCTTATTATTTTATTATTAAATATTAAATAAAGGATAGAGCTATTCTTTTTTCTAGAGATTCTAGAGAAAGCGAGACAAAGTGAAACGAGAAAGTTTTCTTTATATAAGAATTAGATCTACATACACCATATCTAAATAGAATGGAAATCCAAAAGAAAGGGAGTTGGGATTCCATTGGATGAATCTTTAAAGAAGATGCAGCACAGAGGAAACAAAGGCTAAACTTAAACTAAGCGCTTTTGTTTGAACAAAAAAGATTCTTGTTTCACCGAGGAAAAGAGAGAAGTTCTGGATAAATTGACAATGCTGAATTGAATTGACTAATTTAAGTTCCGCCTATTCCACATTAATGGGAGTACATTATGTTTCTGCTTCACGAATATGATATTTTTTGGACATTTCTAATAATAGCAAGCCTTATTCCTATTTTGGCATTTTCGATTTCAGGACTTTTAGCCCCGGTTAGTGAAGGACCAGAGAAGCTTTCTAGTTATGAATCGGGTATAGAACCCATGGGAGGGGCTTGGGTACAATTCCGAATACGCTATTATATGTTTGCGCTCGTTTTTGTTGTTTTTGATGTGGAAACCGTCTTTCTATACCCTTGGGCAATGAGTTTCGACGTATTGGGTGTATCCGTTTTTATCGAAGCTTTGATTTTCGTGCTTATCTTAGTTGTTGGTTTAGTTTATGCATGGCGAAAAGGAGCCTTGGAATGGTCTTAACTGAATATTTAGACAAAAAAAAAGAAGGAAAAGATTCTATTGAGACAGTTATGAATTTGATTGAGTTTCCCTTACTTGACCAAACAAGTTCCAATTCTGTTATTTCAACTACACCAAATGATCTTTCGAATTGGTCAAGACTCTCCAGTTTATGGCCCCTTCTATACGGTACCAGTTGTTGTTTCATTGAATTTGCTTCATTAATAGGCTCACGATTCGACTTTGATCGTTATGGATTGGTACCAAGATCAAGTCCTAGGCAAGCAGACCTAATTTTAACAGCCGGTACGGTAACAATGAAAATGGCTCCCTCTTTAGTGAGATTATACGAGCAAATGCCTGAACCAAAATACGTCATTGCTATGGGAGCCTGTACTATTACAGGGGGAATGTTCAGTACGGATTCCTATAGTACTGTTCGGGGAGTTGATAAGTTAATTCCTGTGGATGTCTACTTGCCGGGCTGCCCACCTAAACCGGAGGCAGTTATAGATGCCCTAACAAAACTTCGTAAGAAGATATCGCGAGAAATAGTTGAGGATCAAACTCTATCTCAAAATAAAAATAGATGTTTTACTACCAGTCACAAGCTTTATGTTAGGCGCAGTACTCATACAGGAACTTATGAGCAAGAATTGCTCTATCAATCACCATCTACATTAGATATATCTTCTGAAACTTTTTTCAAATCCAAAAGTTCAGTACCTTCCTACAAATTAGTGAATTAGGAGAGGGGCTCTTTTGTGTAGAAAAATAAAAAGCAGGGCAATCTTTCAAACTTGCATCCGAAATGTGAAATATTTATACAAAGAGGGAGAGATGAAGACAATGCAGCAGGGTTGGTTATCTAATTGGCTAGTCAAACATGAGGTGGTTCATAGATCTTTGGGCTTTGATCACCGAGGAATAGAGACTTTACAAATAAAAGCAGGGGATTGGGATTCCATTGCTGTCATTTTATATGTATATGGTTACAATTATTTACGCTCCCAATGTGCTTATGATGTAGCACCCGGTGGATCTTTAGCTAGCGTGTATCATCTTACGAGAATACAATATGGTATAGATAATCCAGAAGAAGTCTGCATAAAAGTCTTTGCCCAAAAGGATAATCCTAGAATTCCGTCTGTCTTCTGGATTTGGAGAAGTGCCGATTTTCAAGAACGCGAATCTTATGATATGGTGGGAATCTCTTATGATAATCATCCGCGCCTTAAACGTATCCTAATGCCTGAAAGTTGGATAGGCTGGCCCTTACGTAAGGATTATATAACCCCCAATTTTTATGAAATACAAGATGCTCATTGAATGATAAGAAATTCATGCTCACTTATACAACACAACTCCAGATTTTATTCAAGTCAAGGAATATTTTTAGGTTCTTTTCCTAGATGAAACGGAATACCTATTTATAATTAATTCCTAATTATACAAAAGCATTCCAGATAGACTGAGCAAAAAAAGGGTTTCATTTGGATTCCCCTATTTTGAAAATCGCATATTAATTTCCTTCATATGAACAGAAAAATAGGATGACTCAAAGAAGTTCTCTACCAGGAACTTTGTACCGCGCACATTACTTAGCACAACTAGGAAAATAAGATAAGATAAAGATAAGCAAGACTAAAAAAATATTCGTCGGAATAGCGGAATACAAAATTAAGAAACGCAAAAAAATAAAGGGGAATCTCACCCCCTTCTTTATCATAAAGAAAAGATATATTTTAAAACTTCTTTAAAAAGAAAAAGAAGTGCCTCTATATTTATATTATAGATTTATCCACTTAGATGAATAAATATTATTAATGAATATGTATCACAATCCATCTCGAGGTATTTGGATCAATACCTATTCGGTGGATCTTTTTTTTTTTTTTCTCTGCCAGGAACCAGATTTGAACTGGTGACACGAGGATTTTCAGTCCTCTGCTCTACCAACTGAGCTATCCTGACCTTTTCTTGTGCATCATCCTAGTAGAGTATTTGTATCTATGTCAATTAAAAGGACTAAAAATTAATTAAAGTATTTCAAATTTTAAATTTGAAAATGGGGGGGGTAGTCCTATGCATTGTGCATGGTTTACTTAAATAAAACTTAAAAATAGAGTGAATAACCAAGATTTCTTGCCGATACTCTAATAAAAAAGAAATCTATTCAATGAATAGGATAAGATCCATTGAGTTCTCTTCGCATTCCTTTGTGAAAGAGTAGAATGAGAAAGCTAATGAATCTTAAACCCATTGCATTGATAAAAAGAAAAAAAAGTGCATTGATAAAAAGAAAAAAAAAAAGAGGATAAATAATAATAATATAGTATAGTTAGGGAATAAAAGAGGATTTGGGGATAGAGGGACTTGAACCCTCACAACTTATAAAGTCGACGGATTTTCCTTTTACTAGAAATTTCATTGTTGTCAGTATTGACATGTAGAATGGGACTCTCTCTTTGTCCTCGTCCGATTAATCCACTTTTTTAAAGATCTCGAAAACTTTGAATTTTAATTGAAGAATTTGATTATTCAATATTCGATTGGAGTGGATTCACAATAATGAAAAAAAAAAATTATGATATGAGTTTTTTATTTCATAATCATTATCATTTCTAATTTCATTTTTAAAAAAGATAAAGAACCTATATTATAATTAGAATATAATATGAGTTCTGTGATTAATCGTTTGCTATGTCAGTATCTATACGTGTTTATTAAATGTATAAGGTATAAAACCCCTCTTTCTCTAATTTAGAACTAGAAGGAATTCCACTAACAACACAACGTAATTAACTCGATTCGTTAGAACAGCTTCCATTGAGTCTCTGCACCTATCCTTTTCCTTTGTATTCTAGTTCGAGAACCCCTTGTTTTCTCAAAACACGGATTTGGCTCAGGATTGCCCTTTTTTAATTCCAGGGTTTCTCTGAATTTGGAAGTTACCACTTAGCAGGTTTCCATACCAAGGCTCAATACAATCAAGTCCGTAGCGTCTACCGATTTCGCCATATCCCCATTTCCCTCTTCTTTGAGACCAGGATTCCTTGTGTAATTTCATCCATCTCTTAGTTTTTTTTTTGAATCATTGAGTTCATCACTCAACGTAGTCTAGCAGTTCAGTTCGACTCTATTTGAGAGACCTCGCTTGCTTATTGCAATTCAGAATTGAATTGATTCTATCCTTGATGTATTTGCAATTCAATCCGAATCAATATATCCAAAAGTTTTTATCTCCCCCACCTCCCGTCTTACTTTTTTATAGTATTCAAAATTATACTATAACGCTTGATATTTATTCTTTTTTTCTAATCAGAATTAGCAATTTTATTTACTCTGACTCTATGTTCCCCTTAGTGAAATATTAATCCTCAAATTATTAACAAATAATAAAGTCTATAATGATCGAATGAAAATACCAATAAATTCTATAATTTTATTTTTTAATATCCTATAGTTAAGCATATCAAGCTAACTTTATCTTTAAGAAGTTTTAGTATTTTTTTATTTTTATAAGTATAACTTCAAATTTAGAACTAGTTAATAGCTAAGATTAATAACTAATATCTGAGATTTTACGGATTTCCTATACTATACCTATTTCTATTTGTTACACTATTTCCGTTATGTAAGCCCACTTAGCTCAGAGGTTAGAGCATCGCATTTGTAATGCGAGGGTCATCGGTTCAAATCCGATAGTCGGCTTTTTTTTCTCTATCGATGTTCTACGAACAAGAATCTCTTTTTTTCCGAATTAAATGGAGAATCCAGGATCTTTTATGTTTTTTACCTTACAATTTTGCTAGATACAAAACAATAAAATAAATAATATATATACAAAAAAAAAAGATTTTGATGAAATTCCATTTTTTGGGGTACTTTAGTTGATTTTACTCTGTTTATCCTGTAGTTTAATTCAGTTTTAATTTCGATGTATTCTGTAATGTAAATACAATGAAATTAATTGTGTAAAATGAAATTTCAATAAAATAAAAAAAGGAGTCTTCATGTCCCGTTATCGAGGACCTCGTTTAAAAAAAATACGCCGTCTGGGAGCTTTACCAGGACTCACTAGAAAAACACCTAAATCCGGAAGTAATCTTAAAAAAAAATTCAATTCTGGGAAAAAGGAGCAATATCGTATTCGTCTTCAAGAAAAACAGAAATTGCGTTTTCATTATGGTCTGACAGAACGACAATTACTTAGATATGTACATATCGCTGGAAAAGCAAAAAGGTCAACAGGCCAGGTTTTACTACAATTACTTGAAATGCGTTTGGATAATATCCTTTTTCGATTGGGTATGGCTTCAACCATTCCTGGGGCCCGCCAATTAGTCAACCATAGACATATTTTAGTTAATGGTCGTATAGTCAATATACCAAGTTTTCGTTGCAAACCCCGAGATATTATTACTACGAAAGATAACCAAAGATCAAAAGGTCTGGTTCAAAATTATATTGCTTCATCGGACCCGGGGAAATTGCCAAAGCATTTGGCGATTGACACGTTGGAATATAAAGGACTAGTAAATAAAATCCTAGATAGGAAGTGGGTCGGTCTCAAAATAAATGAGTTGTTAGTTGTAGAATATTACTCTCGTCAGACTTGAACTTAACGAAAAAAGGAAAGGTTCATAGAATTTTCTTCCCCTTCCCCTTTCCCCGAACTAAATCGCCCTAAGACCATTACCATTAATTTGTATTTTCCCATCAACTAGCTAAAATTGATTAACCCTAGGATTAGGATCCTTTTTTCTTTTTTCCTCTATGTGTATTTTACATACCACAGTAATTTGCTATAGAGAATTTCTAATTTCTATTAAATCAAAATAAGATAATATAAGATATTATATTATTGCTGGAAAAAATTGTTATTTGATTTGATACATTGTGATCCTTAACGTTGATGAATTAAGAAAAACGGAAAGAGAGGGATTCGAACCCTCGGTAAACAAAAGTCTACATAGCAGTTCCAATGCTACGCCTTGAACCGCTCGGCCATCTCTCCTACATAACTTATTATGGAAAATAAACTGAGTGAATAGCGAGTTTTCTTATTCCTGCAGTACAGGTACAACCGCAACCACTCGGGGGTTCCATAGTTCTATTGGAAAAATTCCTTTTGATCTAAGTGGAAGGATACAGGATTTTTTACTAGAAATTGCGCTCGCTATAAAATAAAAGTTTTAATTTGGGTTTTCCCGCAACTAAAGAAAAAGAAAATGGAAGAATTCTTCTTATTGCATAATAAAATAAAGAAACCTTAGAATTCCGTTTGCATAAGATACGCTACACCATACTATCGAAATCAAAAATAGGGTATGAGACAATTAATAACTTTGAAAACACGAAATAGTTGATAACATAAGTTGTTGTTCAGAAATAGGAAAGTGGAATGAAATCCAGTCTTAGTCAAATATTTCATATCTCTTCGTGTCCAAGCAGAAGGAAAAGGATACAATTTGAGCTGAGCGGAAAATCCATATCTCTCTTATCCATTTAAAGCATATGGATTTAGAGTAGAGCATATGGATCAATCTATTTATAATTATAAGAATCGAATGTGTTTGTTTTTATGTTATTTTGTGAAGGAATGAAAACAATTCTATATAGAATGGGTTGGGAATTATGCCTAGATCCCGTGGAAATGGAAATTTCATTGATAAGACCTCCTCAATTGTAGCCAATATTTTATTGCGAATAATTCCGACAACCTCAGGAGAAAAAAAGGCATTTACTTATTATAGAGATGGTGCGATTTGACTCTTTTTTTTGCTTTTTTTTAGCCCTACCTATACCTCAGTCTTACGAAAAAGAGAGGGGGGTTGGCATAGAGAGAACCAAATTTGTAAAGCAAACAAACCCACGCTTCGGGAAGGTGAGGCGAACTAACAATTCCTTCCGTCGTGTATCCTCGATTGATGCGGCTTCAGATACTTCAATTGTAGATTTGAGTATTGAGCGAAAGGTTACACCTACAGGATATGGTATGGTATGGATTACAGGCCAATCCTACTCTATTAGTATCCGTAGGCAGCATAGGGGAGAAAAGCACTACACCTAGAAATAGGAATCAACAAGAGAAAAACTTTGTTAGAAATTACCCCTTTCCTGATCGGTATCAGGGCTGGGAAGAATGGTTGGGATAACAAACAACCATCAGGTTTGTACTTTGGATACCCCTATAACCATCAAAGATCGTTGAAGTAGCTAATTCCTCTAAATAGGAGGCGTTGAGAACAAAGAAATTATTGGAGCTATCGTTTTCCTCTAGCATTAATAGAATTCATTGGTGTTAAGAAAAACCTCTTGTGGGAAGGTTGGCTAGAGATTTCTTGGAAAAATACCAGCCCCTTTCGGTTCATAATGAGACGGGACTAATTCTATTTTGATTCTATAGATTATTTCGCTTAGTACTATTATGTACAGAAGGGAGGAGCCGTATGAGATGAAAACCTCATGTACGGTTTTGGAACGGAGATTTTTTGAATAGAATGAACGACCGTAACGGATGTTGGCTCAATCCGAAGGAAATTATGCGGAAGCTTTGCAAAATTATTATGAAGCTACGCGACTAGAAATCGATCCCTATGATCGAAGTTATATACTCTATAACATAGGCCTTATACACACAAGCAATGGAGAGCATACAAAGGCTTTGGAATATTATTTCCGGGCACTAGAACGAAACCCCTTCTTACCGCAAGCTTTTAATAATATGGCCGTGATCTGTCATTACGTGCGACTATCTCCACTATAGAAAGAAAAAAAAAAAAGAGAGGATCAAATTTTCTAGTAAATACTAGAAAAAAAGGGCTTTCTACATAGGGATCGTAAAAACAACGATTTTTCCCTATCAGCTGTAGGAAGGAAGGACACTTCACGAGAATCAAAAAACGAAGAAAGTATGGCCTATACTACTACTCTATGGATAAAGTTTCTCAAATTGATAGAGAAAGCACCGTAAAGATCAATTAGTGAGCGACTGGGTCGATACAACTAAAAAAAACTGCTTACTTATCCCATGATATGGGGCAAAATTTAGGAATCCGCTTATGTAATAGAGCCGATCCACTAAGGGATTAAGCAGCGGTGTAGTATCAGATCCCAAAGATAGTAAGTTCTTTTTTCTTTCTTATGGAAAAAAGTCTTTTTCAAGGATTCTATAGAGATTTCATATATGAAACCGGGATAGTTACCTCTCAGAAAATTTGAACGAAGGCTCTATATCTATCTATGCTTCATTCTTCTGAAGGTGGGAAAAAAGATCAAACTGATTATTGATAAAAATTAGGGTTTGAAACTTAGGTAATTAATTTCTTCTGCTTAACCCAAGAACAAATTGGATCGATTTTTGATAAATCGAATTCAGTTAAGATAGGGGAAATTCAGATAGCAATTTCTGAGCCGTATGAGGTAGGAAACTCTCAAGTACGGTTCTAAGGGAAGGAACTTCCTATTCCGACCGAGGAGAACAGGCCATTCTACAGGGTGATTCGGAAATTGCGGAAGCTTGGTTTGATCAAGCTGCTGAATATTGGAAACAAGCTATAGCGCTTACTCCGGGAAATTATATTGAAGCACAGAACTGGTTGAAGATTACGAAGCGCTTTGAATTTGAATAAGACCATGCTCCTTCTTTTTCATAAAATGGGTGGTTTGGTTGTTGATCCATTAATCAAATAAATTAGGTCGTAAGATCGAATCAAGAATTTCATTATATCCATTTCTTATACCTTCTATTTTATATGATATTTCATAAGAATAAACCATAGGGATAGGGTCTAGAATAGAAGTAATAAAGTGAATAAAAAGAGGGGGCAATCTAAATATTGCTAATATATTAGGACCATCTTATTAATAATTCTAATGAGTTATCTTGGAATTTAGAATCAAATAAAAAACCCTATATTATGCTCAAGGAAAGTAGATATAGATAGGAGCTTATGCCCTCAAAAAAAATACACTAGTTTCTTAAATTAAAAATAAAAAAGATTTTTTTCTTACGTCGAGAAATATTTGTTTTTCAAGATAAACAATGTCCGTTAGGCACCTAATCTTTATGTCATAATAGACCCGAACACTTGCCTCGGATTGACTTCAATATATAATTGCTCCAGTGAATAACTAAAAAAAAAATAGAAGGATGGTAGATAGTAAAGAAAAGAACTAATCACAATATCTATCTTTCAAAATCTATCTTTCAAAATCTATCTTTCAAAATATATATCTTTCAAAGATTCACTAAAAAGACAGTTGGCGGGTCTCTTTGTATGTCTTGTCCGGAAAGAGGAGGACTTAATGATTATTCGTTCGCCGGAACCAGAAGTAAAAATTGTTGTGGATAGGGATCCTGTAAAAACATCTTTTGAGGAATGGGCCAGACCCGGCCATTTCTCAAGAACACTAGCTAAGGGCCCTGATACTACCACTTGGATCTGGAACCTACATGCTGATGCTCACGATTTCGATAGTCATACTGGTGATTTGGAGGAGATTTCTCGAAAAGTCTTTAGTGCTCATTTCGGGCAACTTTCCATTATCTTTCTTTGGTTGAGTGGCATGTACTTTCATGGCGCCCGTTTTTCCAATTATGAAGCATGGCTAAGTGATCCTACTCACATTGGACCCAGTGCTCAGGTAGTTTGGCCTATAGTAGGGCAAGAAATATTGAATGGTGATGTAGGCGGGGGTTTCCGAGGAATCCAAATAACCTCTGGTTTTTTTCAGCTTTGGCGAGCATCTGGAATAACTAGTGAATTACAACTCTATTGTACTGCAATTGGTGCATTGATTTTTGCAGCGTTAATGCTTTTTGCTGGTTGGTTCCATTATCACAAAGCCGCTCCCAAATTGGCCTGGTTCCAAGATGTAGAATCCATGTTGAATCACCACTTAGCGGGATTATTAGGACTTGGGTCTCTTTCTTGGGCGGGGCACCAAATTCATGTATCTTTACCAATTAACCAATTTCTTGACGCTGGGGTGGATCCTAAAGAGATACCACTTCCTCATGAATTTATCTTGAATCGGGACCTTTTGGCTCAACTTTATCCTAGTTTTGCCGAAGGAGCAACCCCTTTTTTCACTTTAAATTGGTCCAAATACGCAGAATTTCTGACTTTTCGCGGAGGACTAGATCCAGTAACCGGTGGTCTCTGGCTGACCGATATTGCGCACCATCATTTAGCTATTGCTATTCTTTTCCTAATCGCAGGTCATATGTATAGGACCAATTGGGGTATTGGCCATGGACTTAAAGATATTTTGGAGGCTCACAAGGGCCCATTTACAGGACAAGGCCATAAGGGTCTTTATGAAATCTTAACAACGTCATGGCATGCTCAATTATCTCTTAACCTAGCTATGCTAGGCTCTACAACCATTGTTGTAGCTCATCATATGTATTCTATGCCTCCCTATCCATACCTAGCTACTGACTATGGTACACAACTTTCCTTGTTCACACACCACATGTGGATTGGCGGATTTCTAATAGTCGGTGCTGCTGCACATGCAGCAATTTTTATGGTAAGAGACTATGATCCAACTACTCGATACAACGATCTATTAGATCGCGTCCTTAGACACCGCGATGCAATCATATCCCACCTTAACTGGGTATGTATATTTCTAGGTTTTCACAGTTTTGGCTTGTACATTCATAATGATACCATGAGTGCTTTAGGCCGTCCACAAGATATGTTTTCGGATACTGCCATACAATTACAACCTATCTTTGCTCAATGGGTACAAAATATCCATGCTACTGCGCCTGGCGTAACAGCTCCTGGTGCAACAACAAGTACTAGCTTAACGTGGGGAGGCGGCGAGTTAGTAGCAGTAGGTGGCAAAGTGGCTTTGTTACCTATTCCATTAGGAACCGCAGATTTTTTAGTCCATCACATTCATGCATTTACCATACATGTGACTGTATTAATACTTTTGAAAGGTGTTTTATTTGCTCGGAGTTCCCGTTTGATACCCGATAAAGCAAATCTAGGTTTTCGCTTTCCTTGCGATGGGCCTGGCCGAGGGGGAACATGTCAAGTATCCGCCTGGGATCATGTTTTCTTAGGTTTATTCTGGATGTACAATGCAATTTCGGTAGTCATTTTCCATTTCAGTTGGAAAATGCAGTCGGATGTTTGGGGTACTATAAGTGATCAAGGGGTGGTAACTCATATTACAGGGGGAAACTTTGCACAGAGTTCCATTACGATTAATGGGTGGCTTCGAGATTTCTTGTGGGCACAGGCATCGCAAGTCATTCAGTCTTATGGTTCTTCATTATCTGCATATGGTCTTTTTTTCTTAGGTGCTCATTTTGTCTGGGCCTTCAGTTTAATGTTTTTATTCAGCGGCCGTGGTTATTGGCAAGAACTCATTGAATCTATCGTTTGGGCTCATAACAAATTAAAAGTTGCTCCTGCTACTCAGCCTAGAGCCTTGAGCATTATACAAGGACGCGCTGTAGGAGTAACCCATTACCTTCTGGGTGGAATTGCCACGACATGGGCATTCTTCTTAGCGAGAATTATTGCAGTAGGATAGTGGCTAGGAGGATTTGAAAGGCATTATGGAATTAAGATTTCCCAGGTTTAGCCAAGGCTTAGCTCAGGACCCCACTACTCGTCGTATTTGGTTTGGTATTGCTACCGCACATGATTTCGAAAGTCATGATGATATTACTGAAGAACGTCTTTATCAGAACATTTTTGCTTCTCACTTTGGGCAATTAGCAATAATCTTTCTATGGACGTCCGGAAATCTGTTTCATGTAGCTTGGCAAGGAAATTTTGAATCATGGATACAGGATCCTTTACACGTAAGACCTATTGCTCATGCGATTTGGGATCCTCATTTTGGTCAACCCGCTGTGGAAGCCTTTACTCGAGGAGGTGCTGCTGGTCCAGTGAATATTGCTTATTCTGGAGTTTATCAGTGGTGGTATACAATAGGATTACGCACCAATGAGGATCTTTATACTGGAGCTCTTTTTCTATTATTTCTTTCTACGCTGTCCTTAATAGCGGGTTGGTTACATCTACAACCCAAATGGAAACCAAGCCTTTCGTGGTTCAAAAACGCGGAATCTCGTCTCAATCATCATTTGTCAGGACTTTTCGGGGTAAGTTCTTTGGCTTGGACAGGACATTTAGTTCATGTTGCTATTCCCGCATCCAGGGGGGAGTACGTTCGATGGAATAATTTCTTAGATGTATTACCCTATCCCCAGGGGTTGGGACCCCTTTTGACGGGTCAATGGAATCTTTATGCCCAAAACCCTGATTCGAGTAATCATTTATTTGGTACCGCTCAAGGAGCGGGAACTGCCATTCTAACTCTTCTTGGGGGATTCCATCCACAAACACAAAGTTTGTGGCTGACCGATATGGCTCACCATCATTTAGCTATTGCATTTATTTTTCTCATTGCCGGTCACATGTATCGAACTAACTTCGGAATTGGGCACAGTATTAAAGATCTTTTAGAAGCGCATACTCCTCCGGGGGGTCGATTAGGGCGTGGGCATAAGGGCCTTTATGACACAATCAACAATTCGATTCATTTTCAGTTAGGTCTTGCTCTAGCTTCTTTAGGGGTTATTACTTCCTTAGTAGCTCAACATATGTACTCTTTACCTCCTTATGCATTCATAGCACAAGACTTTACTACTCAAGCTGCTTTATATACTCATCACCAATATATTGCAGGGTTCATCATGACAGGGGCTTTTGCTCATGGAGCTATTTTTTTCATTAGGGATTACAATCCGGAACAGAATGAGGATAATGTATTGGCAAGAATGTTAGACCATAAAGAAGCTATCATATCTCATTTAAGTTGGGCTAGCCTCTTTCTAGGATTCCATACCTTGGGCCTTTATGTTCATAACGACGTCATGCTTGCTTTTGGTACTCCAGAAAAGCAAATCTTGATCGAACCTATATTTGCCCAATGGATACAATCTGCTCATGGCAAGACGACATATGGGTTCGATATACTCTTATCTTCAACGAATGGCCCCGCTTTCAATGCGGGTCGAAGCCTATGGTTGCCCGGATGGTTGAATGCTGTTAATGAGAATAGTAATTCGCTTTTCTTAACAATAGGACCTGGGGATTTCTTGGTTCATCATGCTATTGCTCTAGGTTTGCATACAACTACATTGATTTTAGTAAAGGGCGCTTTAGATGCACGCGGTTCCAAATTAATGCCAGATAAAAAGGATTTTGGATATAGTTTTCCTTGTGACGGCCCAGGGCGCGGCGGTACTTGTGATATTTCTGCTTGGGACGCATTTTATTTGGCAGTTTTCTGGATGTTAAATACCATTGGGTGGGTTACTTTTTATTGGCATTGGAAACATATCACATTATGGCAGGGCAACGTTTCACAATTTAATGAATCCTCCACTTATTTGATGGGATGGTTAAGAGATTACCTATGGTTAAACTCTTCACAACTTATCAATGGATATAATCCTTTTGGGATGAATAGTTTATCGGTATGGGCGTGGATGTTCTTATTTGGACATCTTGTTTGGGCTACTGGATTTATGTTCTTAATTTCCTGGCGGGGGTATTGGCAGGAATTAATTGAGACTTTAGCATGGGCTCATGAACGCACACCTTTAGCTAATTTAATTCGCTGGAGAGATAAGCCCGTGGCTCTTTCCATTGTGCAAGCAAGATTGGTTGGATTAGCTCACTTTTCCGTGGGTTATATATTCACTTATGCAGCTTTCTTGATTGCCTCAACATCAGGCAAGTTTGGTTAATTTAGTTTGTTTTTTTGTACTGTATCAGCACCTAGTTCATTACTCTTGATAGAGAGGGAGGATCTGCCTTTTTAGATTTCTTTTTCTATTTATTTTTCCATCTAGGATTAGAACCGTATACTTGGTAATAATAGCAACGACACATTATGGCAAAAAAAAGTTTGATTCAGAGGGAGAAGAAGCGGCAGAAATTAGAACAGAAATATCATTTGATTCGTCAATCTTTAAAAAAAAAGATAAGAAGCAAAGTTTCTCCCTTGAGTTTGAGTGAAAAAACGAAAATGCGAGAAAAATTGCAATCCCTACCGCGTAATAGTGCACCTACACGCCTTCATCGACGTTGTTTTTTGACCGGAAGACCTAGAGCTAACTATCGACATTTTGGGCTATCCGGACACGTACTTCGAGAAATGGTTTATGAATGTTTGTTACCGGGTGCAACAAGATCCAGTTGGTAAGGATAAAATACCCTTTCGTATTTGTATGGATTTCTGGAATTGATAATCATAGAGGAGCCCTCTTTACCATTCTGTATAAATGGACTATTCTATTTGTATAGATATTGGTAGAGGGGCGTATCCAACCCTCTTTTATCCACTAGTTACCCCTCTTTAGTTTAAGAGTATAGAGCAGTTTGGTAGCTCATAAGGCTCATAACCTTGGGGTTGCGGGTTCGATTCCCACTACCGCCTCCATACTCCTTCTTTATGATATATGCATGATATAATATATACATCATGCATTTGTATCTGGATTTTTTGATTTCCTAAAAGAGTTTTGGTCTAACAGTTTTTTCTCGGAAGAAGCAAAAAAATAAAAGAAAGAATAAAATATGAAAGAAAAGCGTCCATTGTCTAATGGATAGGACAGAGGTCTTCTAAACCTTTGGTATAGGTTCAAATCCTATTGGACGCAATCTTATTTCTATCTATTCTTTAAATAACTATACTAAACTAAAAACAAAGAAAACTTTTTTGCATGATTCAAATGAAAAAGCTTTCTCAACGATTCCTATTCTACTAACAAGAGTAGACATGCAAAATTTATTTGTTACTGAAGAGAAAACCGTTCCAGCTGTTCCTGAATAGCTTCCTTCAAAAGGATTTCCGCTTGCTCGGTGAATGTCTTGCTAGAAGATATAATTTCTTGGAATTGAGGTTTAGTATCTTTTAGATGTTTACGTAACTCATCCAGAAATTTATTTACCTGTTCAATTTCTAACGAATCAAGATATCCTCTTGTTCCGGTATAAATAGTAGCTATCTGCTCTTCCACTGGGAGAGGATTTGCCTGGGATTGTTTAAGCAATTCCCTTAATCGTCG
>NW_028260814.1:47500-55938 GCF_056163025.1 Triticum urartu | reverse complement strand
TATCCCATGGATTTATTGGTGCTACACTTTTTTTCTTGGCAGGAACCGCTTCTGATAGAATGCGTCTTGTTTATCTCGAAGAACTGGGGGGAATATCTATCCCAATGCCTAAAATTTTTACCATGTTTAGTAGCTTTTCAATGGCTTCTCTTGCCTTACCAGGAATGAGTGGTTTTGTCGCAGAATTAGTAGTATTTTTTGGACTAATTACTAGTCCAAAATTTCTGTTAATGCCAAAAACACTAATTACTTTTGTAATGGCAATTGGAATGATATTAACTCCTATTTATTTATTATCTATGTTACGCCAGATGTTCTATGGATACAAGCTATTTAATGTTCCAAACGCAAATTTTGTGGATTCTGGACCACGAGAACTCTTTATTTTAATCTGTATCTTTTTACCAGTAATAGGAATTGGTATTTATCCAGATTTTGTTCTCTCCCTATCCGTTGACAGGGTAGAGGCTCTCTTATCCAATTATTATCCTAAATAGGTTTGCTTTTTTTTTACTCGTCTGCTCTATTAATGCAGAAATAAGTAAAAAAGTATATAATGCAGAAATAAGTAAAAAAGTATAATTAGATCTATCTCGAATTTTTGAGAACCCTTTGATAAGGCGTTCAAGGGGTTCTCAAATAAAACATAAAAGTAAAAACCTTCATTTCATGAAGGTTTTATTTTATGTAATCATTTAGGTGTTAATGTAAACGAACCATAACTATGTAAGCCTATTCCTAATAGATTTATACCAAAATAACAAATCCAAATTATAAGAAATCCTATCAAAGCTATAAGTGCAGAATTCGTACCCTTCCAATTTGGATTTGTTCTACTATGTAAATAAATTGCGAATATGGTCCAAGTAATAAATGCCCAAGTTTCCTTAGGATCCCAATTCCAATAGGATCCCCAGGCCTCATTAGCCCATACTGCTCCACAAAGAATACCTACGGTTAAAAGGGTAAATCCTAGGCTAATGACACGATAACTCCAAGAATCCAAACGCTCCGTTAATTGATATTTGTAATAATTTGGAAATGAAGGGACAGAGGTTCTTTTTAAAGCACTTCTTTTTGCATAAAAATATTTAATATCACTAAAGAAAAATGTTTTATTTAAAACATTTTTTTTCTTTTTAGAAAAGAAATGGAAATTATTTCGAAATCTAATGATTAGAATAGCGGCAGATAATAAGGATCCGCACAAAAGAGTTGCATAGCTTAATAACATCATACTGACATGCATCATTAACCACTGAGATTGTAGAGCAGGTACTAGTATCGTGGATTGATGCATTTCAGTTAAAAGACCCGATGTGGCAAAGCCTTGCGTTAAAATAGTACTTGGCGTAGTTATTGTGCTTAAATCATTTTTAGAGTTCTGTATTTTAGGAATGGTATGAAGAATATACAGGGCCCATGAAAGGAAGATCAATGACTCATATAAATTACTTAATGGAAAATGTCCCGAGGAAGCCCAACGAGAAACTAAGAATCCTGTTATAGAGAAAAAAGTAACTATCATTCCTTTTTCTGACGAATCGCGTAATCCTCCAAGTTCACGAACTAATAAGGTTATAAAATGAATCGTAATCACAATTGAAATCGTTGAGAAAGAGATATGAGTTAGTATATGTTCTAAAGTTGCAAATAGCATAAGGGGAAGGTCCCATTACAAAATTGTAAATTTCGAATTGATTTCTAATCTATTGTATTCTTTTTCAAGAATGCCGCCACTCGGATTCGAACCGAGATGCTTGAGCACTGCTTCCTAAGAGCAGCGTGTCTACCAATTTCACCATGGCGGCTAACTTCAAATAATAGGTAACTTAAAAGAATAATAGCTATTATCTTGGGAATCGTCGATATTGGGAAAGTCCATAAAATTTAGGAACATTAGAGTTTTCATTAAAATAGACTTCGTTTGGTAGTATCGTTTCCATTTTTTTTTTTTACAATAAACTCTTGCTTTGCCCAATAGAAACACAAACACTGCTTGAAAGAGTTGGAACTTCTTTTTTCTAACTTGCAATTATAGAACTAATTTTTTCTAATTAATTTCCCCTTTACATTTTGAAAATTCTTTCAATACAATGAAAAAAATCCAAAAGGGTTTCTATTTAATGATGAAATTAAAATAAAATGGATAAATAGAAAAGGCTTTTTGGATTTTTTAAAAATTTCTAGAATGAAAGTCTTTATGCTCTTATTAATAAGATTTACTAACCTTATGATTTTGGAGAAGATAGGTGGAAGTTGTAAGTCCTATTGTAAGAATACTCCACTTTTCATAATTTTCCTAATAGAATATGAGGATTCTATTAGGAAAATTATGAAAAGTTCATTGATAGGAAAAGAATACTTAGCACACAGTATACCAAACAAAACTTTTTTTTTCTTGTATATATAAGATAAGAGGGGTTTTTTGTTCTAAGAATATTGTACCGAGTAATTCGACACATAAAAGTACATTCAAAGAAGAATCCAAATTATTAAATAATTGGAATTCTTTTTTGATAAGTCAATTCATATTATTCCAAAATCTTATTATTTGTTTGTTGCCCAGAAAAACCCTTTGGTTTTGGATGCTCATTACCGCTCGAAAATGATCTTGATTTTACTAAAGAATAAGATTGTACTATGGAAAAATAAGTCTTTTTCTTCCAAATATTTTTACGAATACGCTTTTTTGACATTGAAGTACGTTTTTTTGGAACTGCCATTCAAAAAGGAAATTACTTTTTTCTAGTTGTATGTGAAAGACATCTATTGCTGCAAATCAATCCTTCTTTCTTCTTTTTATTAGTATTTATACTTAGATACTGAAAGATACTTAAATTTTGAATTATTTTTTACTTCATTTTGTCTAATGCGGATAAGACAACAAGAATTTTTTAACATTTTTTCTTTATATATTTTATACTTTTTTTTTAATAATATAGAATATATAGAAGGGTTTCTCATTTAAATCTATTTATATCTATTTATATATCAAGTATACTCCATATATAGATATATGGTATGGAAGCCTATCCCCCATATAAGATAAGACGGGGGGATAAAAAGAAGGGAAAATGAAAATAGTTAATTAAGTTCAGAATGGTATTCCATAAAGGAAAGGAATTCCAATCAAAACAAA
Source organism: Triticum urartu (assembly GCF_056163025.1). Classification (NCBI taxonomy): domain Eukaryota; kingdom Viridiplantae; phylum Streptophyta; class Magnoliopsida; order Poales; family Poaceae; genus Triticum; species Triticum urartu. The sequence continues at coordinate 52,796 of NW_028260814.1, read as the reverse complement.
AAATACTGAGTCTCTTAAACAAGACATTCTAAAACTTAGGTAATTTATAGTCATTAGAATTTTAGTTCTATATGAAGTAAGGACTATTCGATAATTTCTTATAAACATAGGTTTTCATTGGAATTCACTCAATCAGTTAATTATGGAACAAGAGAGCTGTTTCATCTTTGTTTTAAAGAAATATAAAAATGAATTATGAATAGAAAGTAAAATGATTCCACTTTTTTTTTTTTATTTTTATAAATATCTTTATTTAGTTAATAAAATAACTTCGTTACCTAGTTATTTTATTAACTTTTTTAATTTAACCAACTAAACCCATTCTTAATTTTTAATTATTTCAATGAGATAAATTTTGGAAAAATTAAGAATTTCAGTATTTTTTCTTATTCTTTTTATTTATTCTTTCAGAAAGAGATAAGAATTGGTTTGGTGAATCGGAAACAATTTTATAGAAAAATTGAAGTAAAAATTGAAGTAAAAATTGCAATTTCTTTTCTTATGGAACATACATATCAATATGCATGGGTAATCCCTCTTCTCCCACTTCCAGTTATTATGTCAATGGGATTTGGCCTTATTCTTATTCCGACAGCAACAAAAAATCTTCGTCGCATATGGGCTTTTCCTAGTGTTTTACTCTTAAGTATAGCTATGGTATTCTCAGTTCAACTGTCTATTCAACAAATAAATGGAAGTTCGATCTATCAATATCTATGGTCTTGGACCGTCAATAATGATTTTTCTTTAGAATTTGGATACTTGATTGACCCACTTACTTCTATTATGTTAATACTAATTACTACTGTAGGAATCCTGGTTCTTATTTATAGTGATGGTTATATGTCTCACGATGAAGGATATTTGAGATTTTTTGTTTATATAAGTTTTTTCAATACTTCCATGTTGGGATTGGTTACTAGCTCCAATTTGATACAAATTTATTTTTTTTGGGAACTCGTGGGAATGTGTTCTTATTTATTGATAGGCTTTTGGTTTACACGACCAATCGCAGCGAGTGCTTGTCAAAAAGCTTTTGTAACTAATCGTGTAGGGGATTTTGGTCTATTATTAGGAATTTTAGGTTTTTTTTGGATAACAGGTAGTTTAGAGTTTAGGGATTTGTTCAAAATAGCTAATAACTGGATTCCTAATAATGGAATTAACTCTTTACTTACTACTTTGTGTGCTTTTTTATTATTCCTTGGTGCAGTTGCGAAATCCGCACAATTCCCTCTTCACGTATGGTTACCCGATGCTATGGAAGGGCCCACTCCTATTTCGGCTCTTATACACGCAGCAACTATGGTTGCTGCGGGAATTTTTCTTCTAGCTCGACTTCTTCCTCTTTTCATATCTTTACCTTTGATAATGAGTTTTATTTCTTTAGTAGGTACAATAACACTATTCTTAGGAGCTACTTTAGCTCTTGCTCAGAGAGATATTAAAAGAAGCTTAGCCTATTCTACAATGTCTCAATTGGGTTATATGATGTTAGCTCTAGGTATAGGTTCTTATCAAGCTGCTTTATTCCATTTGATCACTCATGCTTATTCAAAAGCTTTATTGTTCTTGGGATCCGGATCCGTTATTCATTCAATGGAACCTCTTGTTGGATATTCACCAGATAAAAGTCAAAATATGGTTCTTATGGGCGGTTTAAGAAAATACATTCCAATCACAAGAACTACTTTTTTATGGGGTACACTTTCTCTTTGTGGTATTCCACCTCTTGCTTGCTTCTGGTCCAAAGATGAAATCCTTAGTAATAGTTGGTTGTATTCGCCCTTTTTTGGAATAATAGCCTCCTTTACTGCAGGATTAACTGCCTTTTATATGTTTCGGATATATTTACTTACATTTGATGGGTATTTGCGTGTTCATTTTCAAAATTACAGTAGCACTAAAGAGAGTTCCTTGTATTCAATATCCTTATGGGGAAAAAGGATACCCAAAGGAGTGAATAGGGATTTCGTTTTATCAACAACGAAGAGTGGAGTTTCTTTTTTTTCACAAAATATACCAAAAATTCAAGGTAATACAAGAAATAGGATAGGATCCTTTACTACGTCTTTTGGGGCTAAAAAAACTTTTGCCTATCCGCATGAAACGGGAAATACTATGTTATTTCCTCTTCTTATATTACTACTTTTCACTTTGTTCATTGGATTCATAGGAATCTCTTTTGATAATGGAGGAATTGGTAATGGAATAGCAGAGTTAACCATATTATCAAAGTGGTTAACTCCCTCAATAAACTTTACCCAGGAAAGTTCTAATTCTTTTGTAAATTCATATGAATTTATTACTAATGCAATTTCTTCTGTAAGTCTAGCTATCTTTGGTTTATTCATAGCATATATCTTCTATGGATCCGCTTATTCTTTTTTTCAGAATTTGGATTTAATAAACTCTTTTTACAAAGGAAATCCTAAAAAAGAATTTTTAGATCAAGTAAAAAAAAATATATACAGTTGGTCATATAATCGTGGTTATATAGATATTTTCTATACTAGGGTCTTTACCCTCGGTATAAGAGGGTTAACCGAACTCACGGAGTTTTTTGATAAGGGTGTTATTGATGGAATTACCAATGGAGTGGGTCTTGCTAGTTTTTGTATAGGAGAGGAAATTAAATATGTAGGGGGAGGTCGAATCTCGTCTTATTTATTCTTTTTTTTATGTTATGTATCTGTGTTTTTATTCTTTTTTCTTTCTTAAGTTAAGGAATTTACAACAAGTCTCTTGCAAAAATAACTATCCTATCCCCTTTCTACAATCTCTCTATATCCTTGTTACATAAGGTAAGTATTGTATAATAGTTCGGTTTTCCGCGATTTTTTCCATTCCTCTGTGTAAATACCCTAATATGGGTTCACAATCAATAACATCCTCACCATCGAGAGTAACGATCAGTCGAAGAACACCATGCATTGATGGGTGTTGAGGGCCCATATTGACTATCATGAGATCTTTTCTTGTAAGCGGTAGACTCATATCCTTTCTTCCTTAATTCATTATTCCATGAAAATGGATTATTCCATGAATTCCTCAAAGCGAGGCTCATCAAAATGAAAAATCTAAGACTACTATAAGACTACTAAAAAAATAATAAAACAAGAAAAAAATTTGAACGATTAAATTACTGCTCCCGAATATTCAACTGACCGATTAATTTCTTATAACGTACTCTATTTTTCTTTGCCAAATAAGCCAGCAAACGTCGACGTTTTCCCAAAAGTCTTCGTAGACCTCTTTCCGATGAAAAATCTTTTTTGTGTAATTCCAAATGTGAAGCAAGTCTCCGTATCTTATTGGTGAAACTGAATACTTGAAATTCAACAGAACCCCTGTTTTCTTCTTTTTCTTCTTTAACCATAAATCCAAAAATTTTTCTACCTCCTTTCTTTTTCATGTATTTTTCTGATCAGGAAAAATACAAAATTATGTCAGTTATTTTGAAGTTATTCTAATCTCGTACACACACAAATTTGCAATTATTCATCTACTACTGGAATTTGGATTTATTTTATCGATGCAAATTGGATTTGGATAGAAGGGTACATTCTTTCTAATATTTTAGATAGAAGAAATGTTTCTTCTATCTAAAATATTAGAAAGAATTTTGCTGATTTATTTATTGCTATATGCAATTTATGGAATTGATACACCATTTAATTGATATCATTTAGCAAAATGAAACACAGCATATGCATCCATCTTTTGGCTCGAGAATTTCACGGGATAGAGATATGGTATAAGAAATAGACTATTAAGTAACTCTAAATGAATTGTGGATACATCTGTATCCTTAACATACTGAAACGATTGTCATTATTCGTATCAAACCAATAGCGATTCATACAAGCTAAATCTTCTAATCAATGGTGGGCCAATAATGAATTTTTTTGCATATGTATTAAGACGCTTGGCCTGATTTCGAAATTGTCCAGAGTTTTATATGTTGTTTTCATTGCAAAATGATGGGTCTCCTTCCATAACTTTCCAATTACGAGTACGAGAATTGAAAGACATGAAAATTCTCAATTCTCTACGGCGTCTAGTAGATAGAAACAAGAAAATCAGAAGAATCTTTCTCTCTATTCACTATCATTCCGCGTCTTCGACTTCTATTAGTTTCTTTTCTTCTTTAATGCAATAGCTATAGTTTGATATAAGAATCCATTTCTCAAAGTAATGGAAACCATTCTCTTATAGGAAATGGTTCGAAAATCGCTATTCCACCTTTTAGGTATCGTGAAAAGTGATACCTGTGAAGATCGTGCATTTCAGTCAAATTCAGATCCGTTTTTCGAGTCCATGATATAATATAACCAAATTGGATAGATCTTCCACCTGTTTAGCTAAGAAAGAATAGATACAGAGGTGGATAATAGATCGATATGAAGATCATGAGCTGCCCCATAATGAAATCGCCAGTAGTCGCGAATATCTCCTTCTTCCCTAATCCAAGATTGGAGAAAGAAGATCTAAGAGGGACCTATGGAGAATGTAGTCAGAAATCCATAATAGAGTCCGACCACAACGACCGAATTAATTATCCTCATCGAGAAACTTAGACTACTAAATAGAAAAGATTTGAAAATCATGGCATGGGTCTCCTTTTTTTCTTTCTTTAGAGTTTTCTATATGCACAATTTCTCGATGTTTCGATGAGAATTTCTTGACTTTCCATATATAGAAAGAGATAGACTATAAATGACATCTCTTATGTCAATAAGACCAAAGGGATGGATATTAAATGATAGGAAGTGCTAGGAAGTGAAATAGAATGAAATAGAGCCACTTTGGGCTTCCCTATGAAATGAGGCATGGAACGGAGCCACTACGAAGAAATTATGGGAGTTACGAAAGAAGCTTCGGACTCATATTGTTCATGGGTTGAGAGCGGGAGTTGAACTCTAGGAGGTCGAATCCCCCCTTGTTCCTCAGTAGCTCAGTGGTAGAGCGGTCGGCTGTTAACTGACTGGTCGTAGGTTCGAATCCTACTTGGGGAGATTTTATTCATTCTTTAATGTAAGAATTTTAATGTAAGAATAAAGAATTGAATTAAAGGGCTTGCTTTGACCCTTAGGAGTAGGTAACCCGTTCGCTATCCTTGTTTCTATTTCTATTGCATTCTATCTCATCGTATCACATTCTGTTCTACGATTCCACTTCGACAAAAGGAAAGAGCATACCTAAGTTCAATAGCTTTACGTCCGCTATCCCGATCATGATTTTCCTACCCTCAGGGGGAAAGTAAAGGCCCTTCCCCCTTTGGAAGGCTGTGGGC
>NW_028260814.1:0-32500 GCF_056163025.1 Triticum urartu | reverse complement strand
TGTCCCAAGGGCGCCATATTCTAGGAGCCCAAGTTATGCTATTGAAAATTCGTTCCTCTAGCAGTTCCGGTTTGAGCATTCCGTTCCCTTTTTCAAACTCCACTTCTTTTCATATAGCAATCCCTGATCAAAGAGAGAACAATATCCATTTCAAAACATTTCTAACAGATTCCTTAGTTCGGACCGACGAAGTAATGTCACTCGACTATTATCAACCTGACTGCAATCTTTTTCTGTCGGTAAGGATTGCACCAGAGCACCTTCTACTTCTAATAGGCCATGAACTATAGATAGAGAAGAATCATTCTGAGCGAGTACATAAGAAGCGATCCACTTTTTTTCATCGGTTCCAGGGGAAGACCAAAGATCTTGCGCGGCAGGTCCGCCAGAAAAACTCAAAAGAGAAAGAAGTCTCGTTAATCTCTTCATGCTCGTTCCAAGTTCGAAGTACCTTTTGGCCAAAGAAAAACCCGCTTCCTGACACGATTGCCTCTTTATCTTTATATAGATAGATTCTATGGGGTTATTACTTAGTAAGTCTATTTTGTACAAGAGCCCCTCCTATCTGATAGAAAAGGGTCCCATGATCCCGAGCCGATCTTACCTTGGCTCGCAAACCCCAAGTTTGTCTATGAAGAGCTAATCTAATTGTATTTTTTTCTAGAATGGATTTCTTATGTGGAATACTAATGGATAGGGCTTCGTTGCTAAGTGCTACAAGATCTAGTGCACTGGAACTCGTGGTTATGGACCCGAATCCTTTAGTATGGAACATTGTCTTTTCCAAGTAAAAACCCCTAGTATATGAAAGAATGAAAAGGTGCTTTCGTTCTTGTGGAATAAGAAGCCCTCGTACCTTAATGAAAGGAAAATCGTAATTTTTCGTTAGGTATTTGACCAAATAGGATCGTCCAGTTCCTACAGAACCTATCACTAAAATACCCGATAGGGCTAAGCGGAACGAAAAGGGTTTTCCATGAGATGGTAAATGAAAACGATTAGTCCCACACGAGGTTTGGGAATAAGTGATTGTCTGATAATGAGCAAGGAATATACGTCTTTCTGCTAAAGAGGATCTATTAAACTCATAATTCATTAGATCCTTGTTATCAATGCCAACTAGGTATCATAAGTAAATGGATCCCGGTTGTTCAATCCTTTGATAACCAAGGTCATTCTTTGCTAAAGAGAAATGATCACTATGAGTCAGACTCAATAGAATTGGATCCATTCCAAATAGCGAGAATTAGGATTCTTGATCCCTCTCAATCTCTCTTTCAATTCGAGGATCCAGAGAGGTGTTTTCATAGTCATCTCCGAATATTTGCCATCTCGGAATATTTTCGATTTCATTTTTCTATGATATGTCTTTCTATATGAAAATTGGTTATTTACGATGTACGATGATCCCTGTTAAGCATCCATGGCTGAATGGTTAAAGCGCCCAACTCATAATTGGTAAATTTGCGGGTTCAATTCCTGCTGGATGCACACGAACGGGAACATTCCATAAGTCTATTGGAACTGGCTCTCTATCCATGGAATCTCATCCATCATCCATACATAACGAATTGGTATGGTATATTCATACCATAACATAAGAACAATAAGAACTCGAATTCTTATCGATACTGGAACTCAGAGCATAGGAGGGAAAGTCGATTTATGGATGGAATCAAATACGCAGTATTTACAGAAAAAAGTCTTCGTTTATTGGGAAAGAATCAATATACTTTTAATGTCGAATCGGGATTCACTAAGACAGAAATAAAGCATTGGGTCGAACTCTTCTTTGGTGTTAAGGTGGTAGCTGTGAATAGCCATCGACTACCTGGAAAAGGTAGAAGAATAGGACCTATTCTGGGCCATACAATGCATTACAGACGTATGATCATTACCCTTCAACCGGGTTATTCTATTCCACTTCTAGATAGAGAAAAAAACTAAAGGAGAATACTTAATAATACGGCGAAACATTTATACAAAACACCTATCCCGAGCACACGCAAGGGAACCGTAGACAGGCAAGTGAAATCCAATCCACGAAATAATTTGATCCATGGACGGCACCGTTGTGGTAAAGGTCGTAATTCCAGAGGAATCATTACCGCAAGGCATAGAGGGGGAGGTCATAAGCGCCTATACCGTAAAATAGATTTTCGACGGAATCAAAAAGACATATCTGGTAGAATCGTAACCATAGAATACGACCCTAATCGAAATGCATACATTTGTCTCATACACTATGGGGATGGTGAGAAGAGATATATTTTACATCCCAGAGGGGCTATAATTGGAGATACTATTGTTTCTGGTACAAAAGTTCCTATATCAATGGGAAATGCCCTACCTTTGAGTGCGGTTTGAACTATTGATTTACGTAATTGGAAGTAACCAATTAGGTTTACGACGAAACCTAGAAATCGATCACTGATCCAATTTGACTACCTCTACGGGATAGACCTCAACAGAAAACTGTTGAGTAACGGCAGCAAGTGATTGAGTTCAGTAGTTCCTCATAGAAAATTATTGGCTCTAGAGATATGGTAATATGGAGAAGACAAAATTGTTTGAAGCACGCACAGAACCGGAAGCGCCCCTTGTTTCAAAGAGAGGAGGACGGGTTATTCACATTTAATTTGATGGTCAGAGGCAAATTGAAAGCTAAGCAGTGGTAATTAAGACCCCCGGGGGAAAATAGGGATGTCTCCTACGTTACCCATAATATGTGGAAGTATCGACGTAATTTCATAGAGTCATTCGATCTGAATGCTACATGAAGAACATAAGCCAGATGACGGAACGCAGAGACCTAGGATGTAGAAGATCATAACATGAGCGATTCGGCAGATTTGGATTCCTTTCCTATATATCCACTCATGTGGTACTTCATCATATGATTCATATAAGATCCATCTGTCTAGAGATCGTCATATACATCTAGAAAGCCGTATGCTTTGGAAGAAGCTTGTACAGTTTGGGAAGGGGTTTTTTGAGAGAAAAGAAGAATCTACTTCAACCGATATGCCCTTAGGCACGGCCATGCATAACATAGAAATCACACGTGGAAGGGGTGGGCAATTAGCTAGAGCAGCAGGTGCTGTAGCGAAACTCATTGCAAAAGAGGGTAAATCGGCCACTTTAAGATTACCATCTGGGGAGGTCCGTTTAGTATCCCAAAACTGCTTAGCAACAGTCGGACAAGTGGGTAATGTTGGGGTGAACCAAAAAAGTTTGGGTAGAGCCGGATCTAAGTGTTGGCTAGGTAAACGCCCCGTAGTAAGAGGGGTAGTTATGAACCCTGTGGACCACCCCCATGGGGGCGGTGAAGGGAAAGCTCCCATTGGTAGAAAAAAACCCACAACCCCTTGGGGTTATCCTGCGCTTGGAAGAAGAACTAGGAAAAGGAAAAAATATAGCGATAGTTTTATTCTTCGTCGCCGTAAGTAAATACGTAACTAGGAATATGGAAAATTGCATTTTTGGAATTTGCAATAATGCGATGGGCGAACGACGGGAATTGAACCCGCGCATGGTGGATTCACAATCCACTGCCTTGATCCACTTGGCTACATCCGCCCCTTATCCAGCTAAAGGATTTTTTTCTTTTTTCCATTGATCATTATTCTATTTATTCTGACCTCCGTACTTCGATCGAGATATTGGACATAGAATGCCACTCTTTAAAAAGGAAAAAAGGAGTAATCAGCTGTGACACGAAAAAAAACGAATCCTTTTGTAGCTCATCATTTATTGGCAAAGATAGAAAAGGTCAATATGAAGGAGGAGAAAGAAACAATAGTAACGTGGTCCCGGGCATCTAGCATTCTACCCACAATGGTTGGCCATACAATCGCGATTCATAATGGAAAGGAACATATACCTATTTACATAACAAATCCTATGGTAGGTCGCAAATTGGGGGAATTCGTGCCTACTCGGCATTTCACGAGTTATGAAAATGCAAGAAAGGATACTAAATCTCGTCGTTAACTGAATTCTGAATAGAAAGATTAAGAAGAAAAAAAGATTCAAAATAAAGTAAAGGTAGGCGGGGAATAACCTTATTTATGACAAGTTTCAAACTAGTAAAGTATATCCCTAGGATAAAGAAGAAGAAAAGTGGGCTAAGGAAACTCGCAAGGAAAGTTCCAACCGATCGTCTACTTAAGTTCGAGAGAGTTTTCAAAGCACAAAAACGTATCCCTATGTCTGTTTTCAAAGCACAAAGAGTTCTTGACGAGATTCGCTGGCGTTACTACGAGGAAACTGTTATGATACTGAACCTCATGCCCTATCGAGCATCTTATCCCATCTTAAAGTTGGTTTATTCGGCAGCCGCAAATGCTACTCATTATAGGGATTTCGACAAAGCGAATTTATTTATTACTAAAGCCGAAGTCAGTAGGAGTACTATTATGAAGAAATTCAGACCTCGAGCTCGAGGACGTAGTTTCCCCATAAAAAAAAGCATGTGTCATATAACAATTGTACTAAATATAGTAAAGAAATCTAAATAACCTTTAGATCCATCTAAGATTTCGATTCCCAGTAAAAAAAATATAGAATAGAAAAATATGGGACAAAAAATAAATCCACTCGGTTTCAGACTTGGTACAACCCAAAAACACCATTCCTTTTGGTTCGCACAACCAAAAAATTATTCTGAAGGTCTACAGGAAGATAAAAAAATAAGGGATTGTATCAAGAACTATATACAAAAGAATAGGAAAAAGGGCTCGAATAGAAAAATAGAATCAGACTCAAGTTCCGAAGTAATTACACATAATAGAAAAATGGACTCAGGTTCAAGTTCCGAAGTAATTACACATATAGAAATCCAAAAAGAAATCGATACGATCCACGTCATAATCCATATTGGATTCCCAAATTTATTAAAGAAAAAAGGAGCAATCGAAGAATTAGAGAAAGATCTACAAAAGGAAATTAACTCTGTAAACCAGAGATTTAATATTTCTATCGAAAAAGTTAAAGAACCTTATAGACAGCCTAACATTCTTGCAGAATATATAGCTTTCCAATTAAAAAATAGAGTTTCATTCCGAAAGGCAATGAAAAAAGCCATTGAATTAACTAAAAAAGCAGATATAAGGGGAGTAAAAGTAAAAATTGCGGGTCGTCTCGGAGGAAAAGAAATTGCACGCGCCGAATCTATTAAAAAGGGTAGACTTCCCCTCCAAACAATTCGCGCTAAAATTGATTATTGCTGCTATCCAATTCGGACTATCTATGGAGTATTAGGTGTAAAAATTTGGATATTCGTAGACGAAGAATAAGTAATCTTGTCTTCGGATTCTGTCCATTGATAGAATAAAAAATGACAAGAGACTTTTTTCCTGAAATCCCTGCAAAAGAAGAAATTATACCTCTTTCTATAAGATTTAATGAAAATTGATAAATCATTTAATATAATTGCTATGCTTAGTGTGTGACTCGTTATTTTTTTCTTTTTTTTAAGAAAAAAACTTAGTAATTATAGAAAATTAACTAATAACCAACCTATTGCTTCGTATTGTCGAGATCCTAACTAAGAAACAGTCACTATATGAATAAATACCTCTATCATAACATAAATGAGTAGATGTGTCATATAGTTGTAGCAACTGCAATTTTTTCTCTAAAAAAGAAAAGGGATTCTAGGTTGTGAAGCAAAACTAAAGGGATGTGGATAAAGGGAGGGATGATAGAAAGAAGGAAGAGGAAATAAATAAGATATAGGATTCCACTATGTATGGTCTATGAATTACATCATAAAAGGCAATGTGATAAAGCATCAATATAATAAAAATAATAGAGAATTAAAAATTGTAACTTGAAACAAGAACTACAAATTTAAAGCAATAATAAAGAGCCGCCCGGGTTAATAAAACTGAGAAAATTAACTCGGAAAGAAATTTTTTGGAAGCTCCGTTGCGGGATTCAGACCTAACCATTCAAGGAGAAGCAGTGGGAACGACAGAACCTATGATTCCATAGGATTTTATTGAAAAGAATCCTAACACTTCATTGGGTGGGATGGCGGAACAAACCAAAAAAATTGTCTTATTTGGTAAGTTTATAAATTAACAAATAAGACAGGAAAGAGTAAATATTCGCCCGCGAAATTCTTATTGAATTAGAATACTTTACCGCGATTCAATAAGAGTAAAAATAAGGATTTTTTTAAGAAGGATTACATTATCTATAAATATAGAATTTAGATAAATATACACACACATCTGGATATATTCTAGATCTTCTTTTTTGACTATATATTATATTTTTCTGTTTTAACAAATTCAATATAAAAAAAACCGAACTTTTTCTATTATCTATTAATGTGTATCTATCCGTACCGTAATATTTTGGAATATTATGAATTAGAGAAATTTACATGCTTTCTGATTCCATTCGCGAGGAGCTGGATGAGAAGAAACTCTCATGTCCAGTTTTGCAGTAGAGATGGAACTAAGAAAGAGAACCATCGACTATAACCCCAAAAGAACCAGATTTCGCAAACAACATAGAGGAAGAATGAAAGGAAAATCCTGCCGAGGCAATCGTATTTGTTTTGGTAGATATGCTCTTCAAGCACTTGAACCCGCTTGGATCACGGCGAGACAGATAGAAGCAGGACGAAGAGCAATAACACGATATGCACGTCGTGGTGGAAAAATATGGGTACGTATATTTCCCGACAAACCGGTTACACTAAGACCCACGGAAACACGTATGGGCTCGGGAAAGGGGTCCCCCGAATATTGGGTATCCGTTGTTAAACCTGGTCGTATACTTTATGAAATGGGGGGAGTATCTGAAACTGTAGCTAGAGCAGCTATCTCCATAGCTGCCAGTAAAATGCCCATACGAAGTCAATTTATTCGATTAGAGATATAGAACCCTAAAAGGGGTATGGAAGATAAAAAAAAATGCTCGGTTTTTCTTTCTGGAAAGACAATATTTCTTTCATCCTTTTGCATTGAAATAACAAATTGAAATCAAAATAATATGATTCAACCTCAGACCCTTTTAAATGTAGCAGATAATAGTGGAGCTCGAAAATTGATGTGTATTCGAGTCATAGGAGCTGCTGGTAATCAGCGATATGCTCGTATTGGTGATGTTATTGTTGCTGTAATCAAAGACGCATTGCCCCAAATGCCTCTAGAAAGATCCGAAGTAATTCGAGCTGTAATTGTACGTACATGTAAAGAGTTCAAATGCGAAGACGGTATAATAATCCGCTATGATGACAATGCTGCGGTTATAATTGATCAAAAAGGCAATCCAAAAGGAACTCGAGTTTTTGGCGCGATTGCCGAGGAATTGAGAGAATTGAATTTTACCAAAATAGTTTCATTAGCTCCTGAAGTATTATAAATACTAGTAGGCGAAATTGAGACCAAAGAATTAATTTAGTAGATTGTGTTTTACGTATATGTTTTAAAATCCAAAATGAAAAAAAAAAAAAGAAAACATGTTGATTATAGAAAAATTAGGAGGAACCTAGAATTAGAGTCTTATGGGCAAGGACACTATTGCTGATTTACTAACCTCTATAAGAAATGCGGACATGAATAAAAAAGGAACAGTTCGAGTAGTATCTACAAATATTACCGAAAACATTGTTAAAATACTTCTACGAGAGGGTTTTATTGAAAGTGTTCGGAAACATCAGGAACGTAACAGATATTTCTTGGTTTCAACTTTGCGACATCAAAAGAGAAAGACTATAAAAGGAATATATAGAACAAGAACCTTTTTAAAGCGTATCAGCCGACCCGGCTTACGAATTTATACCAACTATCAAGGAATTCCTAAAGTTTTGGGTGGAATGGGAATTGCTATTCTTTCTACTTCTCGAGGAATAATGACAGATCGAGAAGCTCGACTAAACAGAATTGGGGGAGAAGTCTTATGTTATATATGGTAATCGCCCCGCCTATAGTGCTCGAATTCTATCTCGCCCTTCCTATTTTTAAAATAAAAATAGAAAAATAGGAGAAAAAAAATATGACAGAAAAAAAAAATAGGAGAGAAAAAAAAAACCCGAGAGAAGCAAAAGTAACTTTCGAAGGTTTAGTTACGGAAGCCCTACCCAATGGAATGTTCCGCGTTCGGCTAGAGAATGACACCATCATCCTAGGCTATATTTCAGGAAAGATACGGTCTAGTTCTATACGAATACTGATGGGGGATAGGGTCAAAATTGAAGTAAGTCGTTATGATTCAAGCAAGGGACGTATAATTTATAGACTTCCCCATAAGGATTCGAAGCGTATCGAAGACTCGAAGGATAGCGAAGATTTGAAGGATAGCGAAGATTTGAAGGATACCAAAGATTCAAAGGATTAGGTTTTTCTTTTTTTTTCTAGGGTAATAAATTCTAAGTTCTAAAATTCAAGCGAAGAGACTTATTTTTTCCAAAAGATTAGATTCATAGTTTAAAAAAGGATACGGAAATATGAAAATAAGAGCTTCCGTTCGTAAAATTTGTACAAAATGTCGACTGATTCGTAGGCGTGGACGAATTAGAGTCATTTGCTCTAATCCGAAGCATAAACAAAGACAGGGGTAATCTTTCGAAAAAGAACTTTACTTTCTAAAAAGTAAAAAAAAGTACCCGCGGAAATGTTCCAATTCCAAATAAAATAATTTCATTTAAAATAATTAAAGTAAAGGGTTTATTTTACCCTGAAACGGATATCTTTGTATCTTTTTTTCTTTTTTTTATTTCTAACTCATATTTATGAGATAATAAAATATGGCAAAAGCTATACCAAAAATTGGTTCACGTAAGAAAGTGCGTATTGGTTTACGTAGGAATGCACGTTTTAGTTTACGGAAGAGTGCACGTAGAATAACAAAAGGGGTTATTCATGTTCAAGCTAGTTTCAACAATACCATTATAACTGTTACAGACCCACAAGGTCGGGTGGTTTTTTGGTCCTCGGCCGGTACTTGTGGATTCAAAAGCTCAAGAAAAGCATCACCCTATGCTGGTCAAAGAACAGCAGTAGATGCTATTCGTACAGTAGGTTTGCAACGAGCAGAAGTTATGGTAAAGGGCGCTGGTAGTGGAAGAGATGCCGCATTACGAGCCATTGCTAAAAGTGTGTGTGCGATTAAGTTGTATACGCGATGTAACACCTATGCCGCATAATGGATGTCGACCGCCTAAAAAAAGACGTCTGTAAAAGAATTAACCCGCTTTCAACTTTCATTTCAAGAGAAATAAACGATTCAATGATAAAATAATAATACTAGTCTATTATGGTTCGAGAGGAGGTAGCAGGATCCACTCAAACACTACAGTGGAAGTGTGTTGAATCAAGAGTAGATAGTAAGCGCCTTTATTATGGTCGTTTCATTCTGTCCCCGCTTAGAAAAGGTCAAGCGGACACCGTCGGTATTGCCTTGCGAAGAGCTTTACTTGGAGAAATAGAAGGAACATGTATCACACGTGCAAAATTTGGGAGCGTGCCGCACGAGTATTCTACAATAGCAGGTATTGAAGAATCCGTACAAGAAATTTTACTAAATTTGAAAGAAATTGTATTGAGAAGTAATCTCTATGGAGTTAGAGACGCATCCATTTGCGTCAAAGGTCCTAGATACATAACTGCTCAAGATATCATCTTACCGCCTTCCGTAGAAATCGTTGATACGGCACAACCTATAGCTAACTTGACAGAGCCCATTGATTTCTGTATTGATTTACAGATCAAGAGAGATCGTGGATATCAGACAGAACTCAGAAAGAACTATCAAGATGGAAGTTATCCTATAGATGCTGTATCCATGCCTGTTCGAAATGTGAATTATAGTATTTTTTCTTGTGGGAATGGAAATGAAAAACACGAGATACTTTTTCTAGAAATATGGACTAATGGAAGTTTAACCCCTAAGGAAGCACTTTATGAGGCTTCTCGTAATTTGATTGATTTATTTCTTCCTTTTCTACACGCGGAGGAAGAGGGCGCTAGTTTCGAAGAAAATAAAAACAGGTTTACTCCACCCCTTTTTACTTTTCAAAAAAGATTAACTAATCTAAAGAAAAACAAAAAAGGAATTCCATTGAATTGTATTTTTATTGATCAATTAGAATTGACTTCTAGAACGTATAATTGTCTAAAAAGGGCCAATATACATACACTATTGGACCTTTTGAGTAAGACTGAAGAAGATCTTCTGAGAATTGACAGTTTTCGTATGGAAGATAGAAAACATATATGGGACACTCTAGAGAAGCATCTCCCAATTGATTTACTTAAGAATAAACTCTCGTTTTAAATCCATTGCAATTTTTTTTCTTCTTCTTTTTCGAGTTAGAATAAAAAGAAAACAATTTAGCATCTTTGGTACAATCTATATTTTCGCGAAATGGATCATAATAAAATGGATTTTAGGTATCTAGGGAAGATTCACTTGGAAGTAACTATTTCCTAGATACCTATGGTACTTCACGGTTGAATGAATCAAAAAATATCTAAAAAAGACCTAAAGTTAATGATTTATCAATGGGTAATGTTGCTCCAATACCTAACCAAAGAGCTACTACAGTACCGATTAAAAAAACGGTCGTAGCTACTGGGCGGCGAAATGGATTTTGGAATTTATTGACATTCTCTAGAAAAGGTACTGTCAATAAGCCTGTTGGCACAGAAACCATTAAAAGAACGCCCAATAACTTATTGGGTACCGTACGGAGTATTTGAAACACGGGAAAGAAGTACCACTCGGGTAATATTTCCAGAGGAGTTGCAAACGGATCTGCCGGTTCACCAATCATTGATGGCTCGAGAACCGCTAAACCTACATTACATGCAATAGTACCTAGAATTACTACTGGAAAAATATATAAAAGATCGTTGGGCCATGCGGGTTCCCCGTAATAATTATGTCCCATCCCTTTAGCTAATTTAGCTCTTAATACAGGATCATTTAAGTCTGGTTTCTTTGTTATTGGGATAGGTGAACTCTTTAGGATCCATCCCCCAAAGGAACCGGACATGAGAATTTATCATCATCCGGCTCGAGCAAGAGTGAAAGAAATAAGACCGCGGAAGATCCTTAATAGAATTAAGGTTTATAATGACTCAATGACTCTAGGCAAGAAAAGCTTTATCAGATTCTCTTTTCCGAAGTTGCACCTACAACTACTCATTGAAAATAATCCTATTCTTATGGGTAAATGCTCAATATCCAAGTGGGCTTACAAATTTGATCATGATCAATTGCTTTGTGGATTGTCTCATGTCTCTTGATTAGTTGGTATTTATCCCCTCAATATCGCAAGTTTCTTACCTCCAAACAAAATATTTACTTGTTACTAATAAAAAATCAAAAAGTTTAGCCTACATTCTTCCTTAGATCCCTTCTTTTACTCCGATAGTATTGCGGATCACAATCGATGCAAAGAAAATGAATGCATTTCCATACTATAATAAAAAGGTAAGTGTAATAAATAGAGAACTGGATCATGTCACATGACTTATTCCATTTCTACTCTATGGGATCTTACGGAGCCTGTTCATGGATGACATGGTTGCGGTATGATCATAGAAGATATTCTCCTCAAGTGAACCAGCCTATCCTTCCTAGGTAGGGGACTTACATGTTGATTGGATGCGGAGACACCTTTGGTTGTGAATTCTAATGTGGCAGATCCAATTCTTTATCTGCATGGCCAAATCAATAATTCAAGTCACACACTCCCATAATCCGCCTTTTTTCTTTCGTAAAATTAACTTCAACTATTTGTATTGTATAAAAATACTTTGGAGTTGAAGAGAAGTATCCAAATGACATGTGTTATTTTACAATAACCCATGCTTGTAGCAATGAAATACCAAAACCTACCCGATATGATATATGATAATTATAATTCTCTATGATATGCCTTCCCTATAAAGGACCCGAAATACCTTGCTTACGTATCATTGGAAAGTGCATTAACATAAATACGGCAGTAAGCAGAGGCAGTACAAAGGTATGTAAACTATAAAAACGAGTCAAAGTGGATTGGCCCACACTAGCACTTCCGCGTAATAACTCCACTAAAGGCGATCCTATTACCGGAATGGCGTCAGGTACACCTGTCACAATTTTGACTGCCCAATAGCCAATTTGATCCCAAGGCAAAGAATAACCAGTTACACCAAATGATGCAGTCAAAACAGCCAAAACCACACCTGTGACCCAAGTTAATTCGCGGGGTTTTTTAAATCCCCCTGTGAGATACACACGAAATACATGCAGGATCATCATTAAAACCATCATACTTGCTGACCATCGATGAACTGATCGGATTAACCAACCAAAGTTGGCCTCGGTCATTATGTATTGAACCGAGGAAAAAGCCTCTGTAACGGTTGGTCGGTAGTAAAAAGTCATAGCAAAACCGGTAGCGACTTGTACTAGAAAACAAGTAAGTGTAATTCCCCCTAAACAATAAAATATGTTGACATGGGGAGGAACATATTTACTAGTTATATCATCTGCAATTGCCTGAATCTCAAGACGTTCCTCAAACCAATCATATACTTTATTGAGATAGGTAACTAACCCGAGTCCCCCTCTAAGAGCCGTATATGAAAATTTCATCTCGTACGGCTCAAGCAGAAACACAAAAATTTTCAACGAATATTAGAAAAAAGGTTCAAAACTTCATCAGCCACTGAATTGGGTCGATTTGCCTTGAAGATATCAAATAAGAAAAATCCGGAATATCTTCTTTGTGATGATAATGCCAAAAAATCTCAAGTTGGCGCGTCTTTCTTTCTTCCTTTCCCTTATGTTGGTCATTAGAGGCTTCTTGACTTTTCTCTTCCCTATAAAGGATTTGTTTTTTTATGCGTAATATAGAAATTATCTTGTTGAGATCCTATGAATCAGTTCAATTAAAACCTTAGATTCATACTAGAGCCACGATGATTTAGTCTCAAGCTAAACAAAAGGCAAGGGTTCTTCGAATAAGAACCGCTTGATAATCATTTATTGAATCAGTGTAATGACTCGACAAAATCGAGAGAAAAAAAGTTGTCTTTTGGGCAAACAAAATTGGAAGGAAGAAAATTTCTTTTTTATTTTTATTTAAGAACTACTTGAATTTTTCAGTCTGGTTGCGAGGTCTTAATAGTGAGTATGAATCATAGTTCCATTTTTTTTTGATCCACTCTATCTATTTCGTGTTCCAGATACTAGAATAAATAATATCTGACGAATTAGAATCATCTTGATAGAGATAACAGGCCCTTTCTATGTATTATCAATAGGATCAATTCTAACAAGTCACACACTCATATTCCAGAGATACCGAAACAAAAAAATTCCGCGGTCGAACTACCATAATATCTAGAAATGTAGATCTTAAACTAGAAAGGCTTTTTTGGATGGAAAAACTCTGACTTCCTAGTTTTAGTTAGTAGAAACCTAATTGGTTAAAATTCCGTCCAGTAAAACGGAAGAATTATAAATTTCTAAAATGATAGATAGGAATATAGCGAATAAAGCCATTGCGATCCCCATAAAAGGAGTAGTCCCCCAACCCGGGGCGACTTTCCCATATTCCGAATTCAAGGGTTTCAGTAAACTACCTGCACCAGTTCGTTTTGGCCTAGGTTTAGAACTATCTTCAACGGTTTGTGTAGCCATAAATTCTATTTAATCATTGGTGTTGACTTTGTATACTATTCCGTTGTAGTTGTAAATACACGATCTTTTCGTAGATCCATTGTAATCTTGAAATTCTATAAAAATGGAAACAGCAACTTTAGTCGCCATCTCCATATCTGGTTTACTTGTAAGCTTTACTGGGTATGCCTTATATACCGCGTTTGGGCAACCCTCTCAACAATTAAGAGATCCATTCGAAGAACACGGAGACTAATTTAAGTAAGAAGTCTCCCAGATAGGGGGACTTCTTACTTAAATGAAATTATTTTATTCTTTTAGTTGGAGTTGGTGGAACCTTAGGTGGTTCTCGGAAGAAGATAGCGAAAAAAATTATCCCTAAAGTCGAAACTAAAAGGAACGTATAAACCAATGCTTCCATAGATTCGATCCTGGTTTATTTACAATTATAACTTCCACACCTATTCATTTGTCATTTGGGATAATTTCCCATATAAAGAAAGAAAAAGAGTCAAAGAAAGGATGGGAGATGTTTCCCATGTCAAATCAAAAAAGAGAGGTGAAAGATACTATAACAATGTGTATCAAACTGCCTGTTTCCTTGTAGTTGGATCTCCCACTTTTTGGAATGTTCCAAATTCCACTTGAGCATCCAAATCTGGATCAATACCAGCAAAAACATCTCGGAACAATGTTCTAGCGCCATGCCAAATGTGTCCGAAAAAGAAGAGCAAAGCAAAGGTAGCATGACCAAAAGTGAACCAACCCCTTGGACTGCTGCGAAAAACACCATCAGATTTCAAAGTAGCCCGGTCTAATTCAAAAATTTCCCCTAATTGAGAACGCCTCGCATATTTTTTTACAGTAGCAGGATCAGAATAACTTACTCCATTAAGTTCGCCACCATAGAACTCCACCGTTACACCTACTTGTTCAACACTATATTTGGATTCTGCTCTTCTAAAAGGAACGTCTGCTCTAACAATTCCCTCCTCATCTACCAAAACAACCGGAAATGTTTCAAAAAAAGTAGGCATACGGCGTACAAAAAGCTCACGTCCTTCTTTATCTCTAAAGACGGGATGTCCTAACCATCCAACAGCTATTCCATCCCCATTGTCCATTGAGCCTGCTCTGAATAATCCCCCTTTTGCCGGATTATTACCAATATAATCATAAAAGGCTAATTTTTCGGGAATTTTAGACCAAGCTTCTGATAAACTAAGATTTTCGGCTAAACCATTGCTAACTCTTCGATATATTTCTTGCTGAAAGTATCCCTGATCCCACTGATAACGAGTAGGCCCAAATAATTCGATTGGGGTCGTTGCTGACCCATACCACATAGTTCCAGCAACTACGAAAGCTGCAAAAAAAACAGCAGCGATACTACTGGAAAGTACAGTTTCAATATTGCCCATACGTAATCCTTTATATAGACGTTGAGGCGGACGGACACTAAGATGGAATAAGCCCGCTAATATACCCAATGTACCCGCAGCAATATGATGAGAAGCTATTCCCCCCGGAACAAAAGGATCAAAACCTTCTGCACCCCACGCTGGATTTACAGCTTGTACTTTTCCAGTTAGTCCATAAGGATCGGATACCCATATCCCAGGACCATACAAACCCGTTACATGAAATGCCCCAAAGCCAAAGCAAGCCACCCCTGCAAGAAATAAATGAATTCCAAAGATCTTGGGCAAATCCAAAGAGGGTTTTCCCGTCCGCTCATCAGAGAATATTTCTAGGTCCCAATATACCCAATGCCAGATCGCTGCCAAGAAACACAAGCCAGAAAACACAATATGCGTACCTGCCACACCTTCATAACTCCAAATACCCGGATTTGTTACAGTTCCTCCTGAAATACTCCAACCACCCCACGAATCCGTTATTCCTAAACGAGTCATGAAGGGAATTACGAACATACCTTGTCTCCACATTGGATCCAGAACAGGATCAGAGGGATCAAAAACTGCTAATTCGTATAAAGCCATTGAGCCAGCCCAACCAGAAACTAGAGCTGTGTGCATTATATGCACCGCAAGCAATCGACCCGGATCATTCAATACGACAGTATGAACACGATACCAAGGCAAACCCATGGAAATACCCCTTTAGCAAAGAAAAATAGACACGATGTCGCTTTATTTTATCGCATTGAAAAAGACTATCCATATCCTATGTACCTAACCCTTCTAGGGGATTCTGTGTCAGAAAGCGCGAATATTTATTTCATTCCATTAAAAATAAGAAGCCAATTCTGTTCATAAGAAGAAAGAGAAGCAGATCTATTCTATACTCGATAAGTGCCAATATGCAATGGGTAACTTGGCCAATTTGGAAAAAACGAAGAATAGATCGCTACCCCTCTTTGTTTAGCATTCAAATCACCCATTCCCTTTTCTTTATTCAATCTGTCTTACATTCCTTATATGTATAACCTTTCAATCTACGTATTAATAGAATCTATAATATTCATATAGAATAAGAATAAAAATTAAGACAATAAACTGCGGATTCTTTCTTTCTGTTCCATTCTTACGTTTCCATATTAAAGTGTGGTTTTCTTACTTAAATTTAATAATATTAATCTAATATGCCCATTGGTGTTCCAAAAGTACCTTACCGGATTCCTGGAGATGAAGAAGCGACTTGGGTTGACTTATACAATGTTATGTATCGAGAAAGGACACTTTTTTTAGGTCAAGAGATTCGTTGCGAGATCACGAATCATATTACAGGTCTCATGGTATATCTGAGTATAGAAGATGGAATTAGTGATATTTTTTTGTTTATAAACTCCCCAGGCGGGTGGCTAATCTCAGGAATGGCTATTTTTGATACGATGCAAACGGTGACACCAGATATATATACAATATGCCTCGGAATAGCCGCCTCCATGGCGTCCTTCATTCTGCTTGGAGGAGAACCCACCAAGCGTATAGCATTCCCTCACGCGAGGATTATGCTTCACCAACCTGCTAGTGCTTATTATCGGGCAAGGACACCAGAATTTTTACTAGAAGTAGAAGAGTTACACAAAGTTCGCGAAATGATCACAAGGGTTTATGCAGTAAGAACAGGCAAGCCTTTTTGGGTTGTATCCGAAGACATGGAAAGGGATGTTTTTATGTCAGCAGACGAAGCCAAAGCTTATGGACTTGTCGATATTGTAGGGGATGAAATGATTGACAAGCACTGCGATACTGATCCAGTGTGGTTTCCAGAAATGTTTAAGGATTGGTAGTGTCCGGATTTCTTGTAAAGTTATTTCACAGCTAAATTCGTGTTTTCCTCGATTTAATAGAAAATAGAAAGACTTCATGATGAGCAATCATCAGGTTAAGATGGATCTAAACCAATCCATTTTTTTCTATATACATACAACATGCCGACGGTTAAACAACTTATTAGAAACGCAAGACAGCCAATACGAAATGCTCGAAAAACGGCCGCGCTTAAAGGATGCCCTCAGCGTCGAGGAACATGTGCTAGGGTGTATGTGCGACTCGTTCAGATCATGACTTCAAACAAATATAAAAAAAATTGAAGTATCCATGATTAGTACCAATGAATAGGATATAGCTTCTCTATCCTAGATTTCTATGGTATATGGAATTTATGGTTTCCTTTGGTGCAAATCCAATTATCTAAATTGGAAATAAGAAGCAATTCTCCCATTGGTAGCAAATGGTTATCCATTAAGCGGAGGAAATAGTAATAAAAAGAAAAAGGCTTATGCTCCTTTATCTTAAAAGAACGGACTAACAGGGTCAGCTACTTAGCCAACTTTCATAATTAAATACCGTCACTGTATGGATAACTCTTATTGTGAAAAGAGCTATTTACTCTATAATGGATAGGTAGAGCCAAAGAATGTGGACTATACAAGTTCGCAATACCTTTTGATGAAAGAAAGGGCTCCGGTGTATAGAGAGGGCCTCACCGTTTAAAAGGGAACCATAGAAACGATGGAACCCACTATTTTTTTTAGTATTATTAGAATGAATTTGTTATTTCGTATAGAAATAACTGAACGGAGTGGAATAAAAAATCGTGGTTGGGAAGGTTACTATAGCAAAAGCCATTGGAATTAATATTTTATATATCGGAATAATTAGTTTTGTTATTAATGAGAAAAAGGGTGGCTAAAAGAAGAGAAATCATTAGTTATTCATTAAGGTTAATTTGATTCAATGACCAGAGTTCCGCGAGGATATATAGCCCGGAGACGACGAACAAAAATGCGTTCATTTGCCTCAAACTTTAGAGGGGCTCATTTAAGACTTAATCGAATGATTACCCAACAGGTAAAAAGAGCTTTTGTTTCCTCTCATCGAGATAGAGGTAGGCAAAAGAGGGATTTTCGTCGTTTGTGGATCACTCGGATAAACGCAGCAACGCGGGTATATAAAGTATTCGATAGTTATAGTAAATTAATACACAACCTGTACAAGAAGAAATTGATTCTTAATCGTAAAATGCTTGCACAAGTAGCTGTATCAAATCCAAATAATCTTTACACGATTTCCAATAAAATAAAGATCATCAATTAAAGGTATAAATAAAGTAATATACTGGAATAATAAAAGATGAATTCCCGGAGAGGGAACTCCGGGAAGATACAATAAATTAAGATTAAGTGGTAGGAATCAACGAGCTGGATTACTTTCTTTATAATATATATAGGTCTGGCCCTTTCGAATTCGAATAAAACATCAACAATCGGAACTTAAGTTCCGGTTGTTGTTTCTTAAATTTTGGTTGTTGTTTCTTAAGTTTCGATTGGAATTGTACTTTTGCGTTAATTGAGGAATATGTCTATTTTTTCTGGGTCTAGAACCTGTAATTATTGAAATTGACTGGGCTTGAAATTGCTTTTCGTTCTCATAGTTACGAAACGGTAAGAAAGATAAAATACGAGCCTGTTTTATAGCAAGAGTAATTAATCGTTGTTGTTTCAAGGTTAATCTATTTATTCGTCTCGATAATATTTTTCCTTGTTCACTAATAAATCTATTAATTAAACTCATGTTTCTATAATCAATTCGATCTCCCGGGCCAATCCGGGGACGCCTACGAAAAGGTTGTTTAGATTTACGAAAAGGTTGCTTGAATTTACGAAAAGTTTGCTTGGATTTACGAAAGGGTTGCTTGGATTTATTAAAAGTTTGCTTGGATTTACTAAAGGGTTGCTTAGATTTAAGAAAAGGTTGTTTAGATGTATACATGATTTATTCCTTATTTAAAATTTGAAAATTTGAAAATTCACTTCTTTATTTTATTAATTTAGGATCCAGAAGAAGTAGTTTTTCTTTGATCCATATCTTATTTGATTCATATTATAGTATATGAATACCCTCTATACATATGAAATAATATCTACCGGAAATCAGATGAGTTGATTTGTATTTTGTATTCTATACTATGTTTTCTTTATATATTAAATATGAAGTTCTTACTCTTTCTGTTGTTTGGAAAGATCAAACACACGATGTTCCTATTTCTTTATTTCGTGATGAGTCGTATGCTTGCGACAATAACGACAAAATTTTTTGAATTCTAATTGTCCGGGTGTATTGTGGCGATTCTTTTGAGTACTATATCTAGAAATCCCCGTCGATTCCTCATTGGCACCTTTTCGAACACAACTGATGCATTCCAAAATAACTCTGATTCTAACATCTTTTCCCTTGGCCATGAACCTCCTTTTCTTTTTGGATTGACTTAACTTAATTCTTCTACTTATTCTTTTATTCTTCTATTTTGAATCCGAAGAAGAAGAATAAAATTCATTAGAATAATTTTTTTTTATTCTTTAATTAAGTAATAAAAAATAGAGAAATAATTAAAGAATACAATCCTTGTCGAATTAGCAAAGATTTTGGTTCGAAATCCTTTCATTTAATTAGCCAGCCCCGCCTTTTCTATGCTCTGATTTCTGAGGCCTTATTTAGCTTGGGTACCCCTTTAAATTGAATTTCTATTTTCAAAAATGGGGTTTACCAAATTTTTAATGACTCTGAGGTTCAACCCAATCCATCTTTTCTTTCTTTTTCCTTCCGATACTAAAAAAAGATTGAAAAGGATCAAATTTTGTCATATCACGAAGAAATCTATCCCTCCCATAGCAATAACTAGAATTAAAAAAAAGGGAATGACAAAGCATCTGGGAATAAACGATTAATTTCTATCAATAAACCTGCTAAAGCACCAAACCATAGAGTACTTAGCACGGGTGCTACAGAGAGATATGTTTTTATATCCCGCATTGAAAATCCTCCTTCCTTGTTGGAATACATATATGATCATAAACTCTTGCCCAAGATTGTTATGCTATATATAAAATGAACCATATCGACGAAATTTTCCTATCCCTAAAAAAGAAAAAGATGACCCCTTCTTCCTATATATTACCAAGGAAAAGTAATCCTTCTTTTATAGGCGAAATTATATTGGATTTTATATGTATATAATTCCTTAATTATATGAGACCAAAAAGAAGAAATGACACGAGGGTTCTATATATAGATAGAGAAAGAAAGAAGAAGAAAATTATGATGTGGAAAAGAAGACAGGAATTGTGTACAATGGCATTGTACAACAATTTAATTTGGAAAAGGGATGTAGCGCAGCTTGGTAGCGCGTTTGTTTTGGGTACAAAATGTCACAGGTTCAAATCCTGTCATCCCTACCTATTACTTCTTTCTTCTTTATAGGCAGTAGCGACGAGATCAATTAAAGTAAAGTGGGTATAACTTGAATTTGTGGAGACTATACGTACGTGAGATACATTAGGAATAGAAAAAGATTTTCTTTTTGAATGAATGAAAGCGCTCTTAGTTCAGTTCGGTAGAACGCGGGTCTCCAAAACCCGATGTCGTAGGTTCAAATCCTACAGAGCGTGATTCCATCTATTTTATGTCGAAGCAGAGTAAAATAACTTAACAAAATTGAATTGTAACTCCAATTTCAATTTGACCTCCTCTCTGGTCTGGAGGAGGTCAATCAAAAAAAAAAAATGACTCAATCAAAGATCCAACTGATCCCCACGCCTGTATTGCAAATACGCAGTCACGAATAATCCCGCTAAAGTAATAGGAATTAGGCCTAAGACGATTCCAAATAGAAAAACTTCAATCATTTCGATTTGTTCGAGGGGATAAAAAAAGAGGTACGATCTATCCCTAAATAGTACTCTAAATTATCCACGAATCTCAATGACCAAGAAAAGAATTCCTAATTAGTCTGGAAAAGAGTCGTAGAATGCCAGGAATCCCAAAGAAAGATTTTTCTTTTCTGAATTATAATTATTCAGTCAATTCAAATAAGGCGTATCTTGTTCAAGCCAATAAATAGAGCTGGGGTTATAGTTAAAGCAGCCAGTAGAAAACCAAAATAACTAGTTAAAGTAAGCATGAAAGAGTTAAATTCCATTTATTTTTTTTTACTACACTACATATGTTGGTAAAGCATTTACCTAAGTTATGGAAAATTCATAATTCATCAGTTATTTTAGATAATACTAAAAAACAAGATAGAGTAAGATACAGAAGTGTAAAAGAAAGTGGATTCATCAGATGATACATGAGTCCCTAATTCCGAATCAAGAGATTTGTTGTGGAATTTGTCAATTGAGTAAAGTAATAATATTAAGAACTAGATCATCTAACCCCATTGAATGAAAAAAAGAAATTCAATTTTCAGGGAAATTTTTGAATAAGAGATAAATAAACAATTGAATTTGAAAAAAAAAACTTCTTTCTATTTTGGATAATTTCTTTTTCAATAGGACCCTCTTTTTGGAGTGAACGATCGAATATTCCCCTATTCCTTCTTATTTTAACTGATTGTATTCCATATGGAATAAGAGGAGAACAAAAGCATTCCACGACCTGCCAAGGGGCTGTTAAAAAAAAAAAAAAAAGAAAGCTCTTCCTTGAATTTACTTTATTTTTATTCCTTTTTCGAACTCCAACCAAAGTAGATTCGAAGACGAGTCACTTCAATTATCCTTTTAAGTTCTATTCTATCTTCTGTCTTTCCCTATTTCATCTCGTAAAGTTCCGCGCTCGCAGTTTGGTCAAGAAAGTTAGACCTAATCCAACAAACAATACAAGGATGAATTACGAATTATGAAAGGATAGATTTCACATATACTTGTCCTTGTATTGTGTCAGTATGAGAATATCCTTCCTAAATTATTTATCCAAACCTATTGATCATTAACTTAGATTTTCCCAAGATTTTGGCTGCTATTCCGAATTACTCTATTATTCCGAAGCCAATGAAAAGTAAGTAGAACCTACAAAAATGGGGTTTTCTATTGATGCCTTGAATAACATATAGCTTACCTATAGACAAAAAAAAAATAAAAAAGTAATTATGTTTCGGAACCAGGCAAAACCAGATTGCTGTGCCATAGGAAGGATAGCTATACTAATTCGGTATACTCAAAATACACCTTTGGTACAAAATTGACAATCTCACAAGGATGAAATATCAGTAATTTTCTATTTACTGGTCGATCCCATCTTTTACGGAATCAATTCCTTTTTTGAATGTACAAAAATTTTGGGAGTTCAGCATGTCTGGAAGCACGGGAGAACGTTCTTTTGCTGATATTATTACCAGTATTCGATACTGGGTTATTCATAGCATTACTATACCTTCCCTATTCATTGCGGGTTGGTTATTTGTCAGTACGGGTTTAGCTTATGACGTGTTTGGAAGTCCTAGGCCAAACGAGTATTTCACGGAAAGCCGACAAGGAATTCCGTTAATAACCGACCGTTTTGATTCTTTAGAACAACTCGATGAATTTAGTAGATCCTTTTAGGAGGCCCTCAATGACCATAGATCGAACCTATCCTATTTTTACAGTGCGATGGCTGGCTATTCACGGACTAGCTGTACCTACTGTTTTTTTCTTGGGATCAATATCAGCAATGCAGTTCATCCAACGATAAAACAAATTCCAACTATAGAACTATGACACAATCAAACCCGAATGAACAAAATGTTGAATTGAATCGTACCAGTCTATACTGGGGTTTATTACTCATTTTTGTACTTGCTGTTTTATTTTCCAATTACTTCTTCAATTGAGAGAAAGAAAGAGACTAATAAGAATTCTCTTATCCCATTTGGAAGGATACCATCCTTATAACTACCCATGACTGTTTTTGTCTCTAGCATGACCAATTGATAAAATGTGGAGGAAAGTAGGGGAAATGGCCGATACTACTGGAAGAATTCCTCTTTGGCTGATAGGTACTGTAGCTGGTATTGCTGTGATTGGTTTAGTAGGTGTTTTCTTTTATGGTTCATATTCTGGATTGGGTTCATCTCTATAGTAATCGGAGGGACCAGATTGTAAACATGAAAAAGTAGGAGCTTAGCGGGTCCTTACCCCCCTTTATCTGATTAGAGCGGAAAGGACCCGCGGAATTTTTATTTTACTCTTATAACGCGAATTGAATCTATTCGATTCACTCTTATGAAGCAACAAGAAAAAGAGATCACTCGAGGATCCAATATCTTATTCCACGAAGGAAGTATCCTGAAAATCCTTGATTTAGTTTCGAGTAATAAACTAATAAAACCTTAATCAAAACTATTCAACTAGCCTAAAAATAAAAAAACCTTCAATGGAAGAGTTTACTTTTTTTTTGCAAAATTTCTGTAAATTTGAAGTTGAACTTAATTAAACAAGCCAAGCAATTTGCTCACAATCACAAGAAATTTTTCCCCCGCCATATTTTCTTCCCCTCTGTTTGTCCACTACCTCGGCTAAACCTAAGCAAAAGAAAAAGAGGTCCAAGAGACAGACCCGAATAAAGAAGAAATAGTAATCTTTGACGAATTAGGAAGAAAAAGGATTCTTATTTTGATACAAGAAGAATCGGCACAAGAAAAAGGCTTTTTCTTGTGCCGAATAGACGATTAAGAAGACCTGCAATCCCTCCGAAAAAGAAGAAATTTTAATTTGATTGTTCTCGCCTTTGCCTTGGATTCTCTTCTTTTGCATGGGATATAAATAAGGAATTCCAGACATCTCATAAACAAAAAGCAGTCTAAACAAAAAAAGGATTTCCAAAATAGATCATAGATAATTCTAGCAATTGCCAATAAATCGAGGCTTTTTACCAACTTGATGGTAAGAAATCCCGGGACCTAGAAATTCATTTCGTACAATTGAACCTTTTCAAACTGTTTCTTTTTGAGAACCAAAAAAACTTGTGCCAAAATAACGGATGCGAAGAAGAACAAAAGGCCTTGGACACGTAATGGATCCTGAAGCACGATTTCTGCGTCCCCCTGACCAAAACCTCCCACATTAGGATTGCTTGTTAATGGTTGATCAAGCTTGATGGATTCCCCCTCTGAAACAAGAAGTTCTGGTCCGGGAGGTATAATATCAATCACTTGGCGTCCATCTGATGCATCAACTATGGATATTTCATACCCCCCCTTTTCTTTACGTAGTATTTTTCTTACTATACCTGTTGACGTAGCATTATAGACTGTATTGTTACTCTTGCTACCATCAGGATAGATCTGTCCTCTTCCTCGGTTTCCCCCTACATATATGGGATATTTTAAGAAATGAGCATCTTTCTTCGTAGCAGGATCAGGGGAAAGAATGGGAAAGACAATTTCACTATATTTCTTACCGGGAACAGGGCCTATCACAAGAATGTTTTTTTTATCGGGACGATAACTCTGAAAAGCAAGATTTCCTATCTTTTCTTTTAACTCAGGGGAAATACGATCGGGCGGCGCTAATTCGAATCCCTCGGGCAAAATAAGAACAGCACCTACATTCAACCCTCCCTTTTTTCCATTAGCAAGAACTTGTTTCAATTGCATATCATAAGGAATTCGAAGAACTGCTTCAAATACAGTATCGGGAAGCACAGCTTGGGGAACTTCAATATCGACGGGCTTGCTAGCTAAATGGCAATTGGCACATACAATTCGTCCAGTTGCTTCTCGTGGGTTTTCATAACCCTGCTGCGCAAAAATGGGATATGCATTTGAAATAGATGTCCGAGTTATTACGTATATCATGATCGATACAGAAATCGATCGAGTTATCTGTTCCTTTACCCAAGAAAAAGTATTTCTATTTTCCATGTCCAATCGCAGATCCCAGAATTTCTACAATAAATTAGATAGGTAGCTAAGCTAATCTAGTTCCCTATACACGAATCTGTTGTCATTCTACTGCAACAGTTGTACTGCAATGATGAATACCTTAAAGTAGGTATAAATAGAAAGAATTTTGCTAAAATGGAAAAGGGCTTTCTTTCTAAAAAAAGATGCTTGCTAATTTGATTAATATTAATATCGGGAGATCAAATGAATTTATGCTTCACTAATTGAATGATAAATGACTACAAGCGAAGGAGATAGACGATTTAAACAAAAAAAGACCCAAAATTTCAAACATGTATCTAGAATTACTGGAAAACTACAAACAAAAATAGTGAAAATAAGCTCGTTAGGAGCCCATCCAAAATCGTTGTAGACCCAACGAATTACTAGTTCCCAACCACGGGTGGAGTGAAATCCAACAAAAAAATCAGTAACTAAAAGAATAAAAAAAGCTTTTATTGAGTCATTTAAATTATAGAAGAATTCCTGAACCCAAGAATTCAAAATGACAAGTTCCTCTTTACCCAGAAAAAAAGAACCACTTAGAATAGCCAAACAGATTATATTTGTCGAGAAATGCAAAATGGTATGGAGATGATCCTCATTATTTATTTTGACCCATTGTATTATTTCCTTGTGTATTCCTGTAGGAGGTTTTTGTACATGTGTCTTTAGTTTCCCTTTTATCATCTCGTCCAAGAGAGAAAGTTCTTCTAATTCTATGAATCTTTCTAGAATCCTTTTCTCTTGAATATCAGTTAAGAGAGTTTCGGATTGCCTGGTATTCCACCAATTCTTAATCCAAAGTTCCAGACATTTGTTAAATGAGGAAGAGACCCCCCAAGGCAAAAGTACGATAAATACAAGATATAGTAAAGAAGGCAATGCTTTCTTTTTTTTCATTTTTGATCTGTAAATGGAGTTGTTAATGAATATGCTTCATTCGCTGACTCTATTCCATTCCCTGACTCTATATGATGATATTTCTATTTCATGATATTTCTATTTCTTTGAAGCAAAAACTCTATAGGTTTGATACCCTGTATCTATTCTTCTTTTTTGTATATTAGTTATTAGTGGAATTTCAGTGCATTGGGTTCTTTCTTAGATCTAGATGGAATGAAATAGTGAAATAGAATAAAAAAAAAGCCCTTTCGGATGAAAAAGGAAGAATAGTATGCGATATATCTAACTTGGATAAAAAAAAATTAAAAGCAAATTTCTCTTATCCTCGTTTGTTCCTTCCTTTAGATAAATACTTAAAAATCCCCTTACAATAACAAATCCAATTTAGAAGGGACTTCCTCCCTGTGTTGAGAAAACTTTTCTTCTTCCAATTCTTCTTTTCTTCATTCAACTCAGTTCAAAAAAGATACCTCAAAATACTTCAATTGGTACGCGCAAGAAATAGGCCAATTCGGCAGCTTTTTGTTCAATTTCTCGTGGAGTAAAAAATTTATCATCAGTACGAGTCAAGGGAATGATCCCCTGGCCCCGGATTTCCATATAAAGAATACGACGAGGATAAAGACCCTCTTTAACCTGAATTCTAATTGATTGGATATCCCGCATAAGGAATCGAAGGAAGACGCGACGTTTTATTCCAGGGAATCCCCAACGAAAAATGCACACTATTCCCTCTTTTCTATCGAATCGGTCATAACCACTACCTACATTCCACAAAATAGTACACCACAAGTAGGAGCTAATGAATAGGCCTGCGATTCCGTAGAAAGACATCACGACCCCCTGCGGAAAAAAAAGAATTTCTTGAGATGGAAGTATAGATATAATATTCTTACCAAGATAACTGGAAATCCCAACCGATAAGAATCCTAGTGAACCTAGAAAAAGAATACAGGCCCAGAAAAAATTACCCCTTTTTCGAGAACCTTTTAGAAGTTCTACCCATATGTGTTCTGATCGCCAATTCATATTAGATATACTAAATCCAGCAGCGGTCGATTGAAATTGAGAGAATAAGCTAAATAATTTTGACTTTACTTTTTTTGATTCTGAAATCGCCTTCAGCAACTAGTACTCCTGTGAAATAATAGGTTAGATACATTGACTTTCTATTCAAAAAATATTCGTTGATTCAATTAAAATAAATAAAATAAAACTCGCTATACCTGGCTCTGCATATTCATGCATTTATGCTCGTAGCCTATATCCGCATCCATAACCGTTTTTCATTTGTGTGTAGAAAGTGTGTGTAGAAAAAGCCACATACCCTACCATATTATATTACTTACACTAAAAAATACTAGACAATCTTATTTTTTTGCACATAAAGAAATAAAGAAGTCATTGCAATTGCCGGAAATACTAAGCCTACTAAAGGCACGAAAATAGAAGGTAAGTTTAAATCCGTCATGGAATAGGTGTCTCAATTCAAATTTACTATTTCTATCTAGTCGAAAAATATCTTAAGATTCTTATGATATAATTAAGTATATCTATTATAAGGAATATTGACTATTGTATTGTATTTTTTATTTTTAGTTTGAAAAATATTCTGTAAAAAAAATGAAAGGATAATAAGAAAATTCCAAAAAAGGAGAACTAATTAAAAAGATTTTATTTTGATTTTCCCATCCTCATGGCCTTTCTATCTTTCTAATCTAATTTGAAATTGGATTCAAAAGAAAGCGGTTAGAATTTACTTCCTGCATACATACTTCTCTAGAAGCGCATACAATAATGCGTGGTAAAGGCGGAAAAATAGTATATTCAATCAAAATCAAAGGGCAAATTATCTTACCTACTATAGATCCCCTACTACCCTCTTAGACTTTAAAAGGCGATATACCACCCAAAGAAAGGGTATGAAAATGCCGGGTGGAGTTAGCTTTTCGACGAAGACCTGTCCCGTGCAGCGAAGCCCTGTTAGTAAGACCCCCCGCAATAATGGATTATAGAAGAATATTATTCCAAATACTCCTCTGGACGCATATAGTAGCATTGCGATTCCGAATCTTTTTTATTTATGAATATGAACAGAAAAAATTCATTGTATCGTTGGGTCGGAGCGGAGGTTTGGTCCAGAAAAATTAGAAACAAAACGTCTACTCTACCGCATTGAAGTCTATAGCGCTGTATTTCCACGAAAGTATAATTCTTACCATCAGGATACGATCCTTTCTTTTGAACTAAACGTCTCTACGATGGGTCCAGGTTCTATGTCCAATCCCAAATCAAGGATTTCTCGCTCTTGATCGGAGTCATAAACTAAAAAAAAACTACCTTTTTATCCTTTTTCTCAAGGTTATAGAAAACTTCCTTATCTAGTTCTAGCATTTTGAAAAAAAAAAAATGCTTCTTTTTTTACACACAGTTCGAGTCACTTGTTGACTCACGATTACGCCTGTTAAAAGTTTCAAACGTCCTCTTTTTTGAAATTGAAAGAGAGTCCTATAAAAAGGTCTAACTTCCAAACTATGTCTTTTTTCATTCATTCTCCTTTAGTTTTTTTCTCTATCTAGAAGTGGAATAGAATAACCCGGTTGAAGGGTAATGATCATACGTCTGTAATGCATTGTATGGCCCAGAATAGGTCCTATTCTTCTACCTTTTCCAGGTAGTCGATGGCTATTCACAGCTACCACCTTAACACCAAAGAAGAGTTCGACCCAATGCTTTATTTCTGTCTTAGTGAATCCCGATTCGACATTAAAAGTATATTGATTCTTTCCCAATAAACGAAGACTTTTTTCTGTAAATACTGCGTATTTGATTCCATTATCATTATCATATGATAATACTATATTTTATTATTTTATTATTTTATTTGTATTTCTTTATTGTATTATACCTTAATATATATATTCTAGATATATAGAATAGACGAATCTCAATTTGTCAAGTCTCATGATCATATCATGATCTATTTTTATTCGGCTCAATCTTTTTTTTCTAAAAAAGATTGAGCCGAGTTTAATTGCAATCAATTAGAAGAATAAAGAAGAATTACTGCATTTCATAACTGATTTTTTTCTCTTTTTATTTCGTTTCTTTTTTATTTATACCTTCTTTATCTTTAGTTTTATCTAGTTAATCAATAGTATCTACCGGCTCGAACTCGAATTTGATCGCCTTCCATACTTCACAAGCTGCGGCTAGTTCAGGACTCCATTTGCAAGCTGCTCGGATAATTTCATTACCTTCGCGAGCAAGATCGCGCCCTTCGTTACGAGCTTGTACACAGGCTTCTAAAGCCACTCGATTAGCTGCTGCACCAGGTGCATTTCCCCAAGGATGTCCTAAAGTTCCTCCACCAAATTGTAATACAGAATCGTCCCCAAAGATTTCGGTCAGAGCTGGCATATGCCAAACATGAATACCACCTGAAGCTACCGGTATAACACCTGGCATGGATACCCAGTCCTGAGTGAAAAAGATACCGCGAGCACGATCTTTTTCAATAAAATCATCGCGCAATAAATCAACAAAACCTAAAGTCATTTCGCGTTCCCCTTCTAACTTACCTACTACTGTACCGGAGTGGATATGATCTCCCCCAGACATACGCAATGCTTTAGCTAATACACGGAAATGCATACCATGATTTTTCTGTCTATCAATAACTGCATGCATTGCACGGTGAATGTGAAGAAGTAGGCCATTGTCGCGGCAATAATGAGCCAAAGTAGTATTTGCGGTGAATCCCCCAGTTAAGTAGTCATGCATTACAATAGGAACCCCTAATTCTCTTGCAAATACAGCTCTCTTAATCATTTCTTCACATGTACCCGCAGTCGCATTCAAGTAATGCCCCTTGATTTCACCGGTTTCGGCCTGTGATTTATAAATAGCTTCGGCACAAAAGACAAAACGGTCTCTCCAGCGCATAAATGGTTGTGAGTTTACGTTTTCATCATCTTTGGTAAAATCAAGTCCACCACGTAGACACTCATAACACGCTCTACCATAATTTTTTGCGGATAATCCCAATTTTGGTTTAATAGTACATCCCAATAAAGGACGACCGTACTTGTTCAACTTATCTCTTTCAACTTGGATACCATGAGGCGGGCCTTGGAAAGTTTTTGAATAAGTAGGGGGAATTCGTAGATCCTCCAAACGTAGAGCACGTAGGGCTTTGAAACCAAATACGTTACCTACAATGGAAGTAAACATGTTAGTAACGGAACCCTCTTCAAATAGGTCTAATGGATAAGCTACATAACAGATCCATTGGTTGTCTTCCCCAGCAACAGGCTCGATGTGATAGCATCGTCCTTTGTAACGATCAAGACTGGTAAGTCCATCAGTCCAAACAGTTGTCCATGTACCAGTAGAAGATTCGGCAGCTACTGCAGCCCCTGCTTCTTCGGGCGGAACCCCAGGCTGAGGACTTACTCGGAATGCTGCCAAGATATCAGTATCCTTAGTTTCATACTCTGGGGTGTAGTAAGTCAATTTATAATCTTTAACACCAGCTTGAAATCCAACACCTGCTTTAGTTTCTGTTTGTGGTGACATAAGTCCCTCCCTATAACTCTTGAATTAAGAATTCTCACAATAACAGGGTCTACTCGATGTTAATTAGGCGTAAATGAAACTTTAGCAAAAATCTCGTAAAACAAAAAGGATATTCAATTAATATAATATCAACTCATTAAAGAAAATTGAGGGCATGCTTAGGTTAATGAATATGTTTCATTCATATATAATGCGTACACCCTGTGTATGTTCTATCCTATAGGAATTCCAATATAGGAATTCGATAGGAATTGAGTTGTTGTTATGGTAAGTTAACACGGTTCGTTATTAAACCATGGATTTGATTTACCAAATCCATAATTATTGTATACTCTTTGATAGATATAGCGCAACCCAAATTAATTCCTAATCCTTATTTTACAAGTTCTTAATAGTTCTCTTTTCTTATTTTGAATGCAAATACCTAACTAAATACTAATAAAATTCTTTGTTGACAGCAATCTATGCTTCACAGTAGTATATATTTTGTATATCGAAGTCCTAGATAGGAAAGTAGAGTAGGCACAGATCCTCCACAAAAGGCAAAATGTATATGAAAAAAAAGATTGATTGAACTTTCCAATGGACTCATTCCATGAGTAAACGATTGAATGGGATTCGCTTGGGCAACGAAATCAAGTCCTGGTCCCCTTTTCTCTCTTATTGAATTAACTAATTCATTTCCTTTTTACTTTTGGATTTTTTTTGATTTGATTTGGCATTATTCAACAATAAAAAAAGAAAAATTTCGACAAATTCCTTTTTTTTAATTATGTGATAATTATGAGAACCAATCCTACTACTTCTCCTCCCGGGGTTTCCACAATTGAAGAAAAAAGTACAGGTCGTATCGATCAAATTATTGGACCCGTGCTGGATGTCACTTTTCCCCCAGGCAAGTTACCTTATATTTATAACGCTTTGGTAGTCCAGAGTAGAGACACTGCCGATAAGCAAATTAATGTGACTTGTGAGGTACAACAATTATTAGGAAATAATCGAGTTAGAGCTGTAGCTATGAGTGCTACGGACGGGTTGATGAGAGGAATGGAAGTGATTGACACGGGAGCTCCTCTCAGTGTTCCGGTCGGTGGAGCTACTCTCGGACGAATTTTCAACGTTCTTGGGGAGCCTGTTGACAATTTGGGTCCTGTAGATAGTAGTGCAACGTTCCCTATTCATAGATCTGCGCCTGCCTTTATCGAGTTAGATACGAAATTATCCATCTTTGAAACAGGTATTAAGGTCGTCGATCTTTTAGCTCCTTATCGACGTGGAGGAAAAATAGGACTATTTGGGGGGGCTGGAGTAGGTAAAACAGTACTGATCATGGAATTAATCAATAACATTGCTAAAGCTCATGGGGGCGTATCCGTATTCGGTGGAGTAGGGGAACGGACTCGTGAAGGAAATGATCTTTATATGGAAATGAAGGAATCCGGAGTAATTAATGAAAAAAATATTGAGGAATCAAAGGTAGCTCTAGTCTATGGCCAAATGAATGAACCACCGGGAGCTCGTATGAGAGTTGGTTTAACTGCCCTAACTATGGCGGAATATTTCCGAGATGTTAATAAGCAAGACGTGCTTTTATTTATCGATAATATCTTTCGTTTTGTTCAAGCAGGATCAGAGGTATCCGCTTTATTAGGGAGAATGCCCTCCGCAGTGGGTTATCAACCTACTCTTAGTACAGAAATGGGTTCTTTGCAAGAAAGAATTGCTTCTACTAAAAAGGGATCTATAACTTCGATTCAAGCAGTTTATGTACCTGCAGACGATTTGACCGACCCTGCCCCTGCCACAACATTTGCACATTTGGATGCTACTACCGTACTTTCCAGAGGATTAGCTTCCAAGGGTATTTATCCAGCAGTAGATCCTTTAGATTCAACCTCGACTATGTTACAGCCTCGGATCGTTGGCAACGAACATTATGAAACTGCGCAAAGAGTTAAGGAAACTTTACAACGTTACAAAGAACTTCAGGACATTATCGCAATTCTTGGCTTGGATGAATTATCGGAAGAGGATCGTTTAACTGTAGCAAGAGCAAGAAAAATTGAGCGTTTCTTATCACAACCGTTCTTTGTGGCAGAAGTTTTTACTGGTTCTCCAGGAAAGTATGTTGCTCTTGCGGAAACTATTAGGGGATTTCAACTAATCCTTTCCGGAGAATTAGACGGCCTACCTGAACAGGCTTTTTATTTGG
>NW_028260813.1:0-36633 GCF_056163025.1 Triticum urartu | reverse complement strand
GGATTGCAATTTTTCTCGCATTTTCGTTTTTTCACTCAAACTCAAGGGAGAAACTTTGCTTCTTATCTTTTTTTTTAAAGATTGACGAATCAAATGATATTTCTGTTCTAATTTCTGCCGCTTCTTCTCCCTCTGAATCAAACTTTTTTTTGCCATAATGTGTCGTTGCTATTATTACCAAGTATACGGTTCTAATCCTAGATGGAAAAATAAATAGAAAAAGAAATCTAAAAAGGCAGATCCTCCCTCTCTATCAAGAGTAATGAACTAGGTGCTGATACAGTACAAAAAAACAAACTAAATTAACCAAACTTGCCTGATGTTGAGGCAATCAAGAAAGCTGCATAAGTGAATATATAACCCACGGAAAAGTGAGCTAATCCAACCAATCTTGCTTGCACAATGGAAAGAGCCACGGGCTTATCTCTCCAGCGAATTAAATTAGCTAAAGGTGTGCGTTCATGAGCCCATGCTAAAGTCTCAATTAATTCCTGCCAATACCCCCGCCAGGAAATTAAGAACATAAATCCAGTAGCCCAAACAAGATGTCCAAATAAGAACATCCACGCCCATACCGATAAACTATTCATCCCAAAAGGATTATATCCATTGATAAGTTGTGAAGAGTTTAACCATAGGTAATCTCTTAACCATCCCATCAAATAAGTGGAGGATTCATTAAATTGTGAAACGTTGCCCTGCCATAATGTGATATGTTTCCAATGCCAATAAAAAGTAACCCACCCAATGGTATTTAACATCCAGAAAACTGCCAAATAAAATGCGTCCCAAGCAGAAATATCACAAGTACCGCCGCGCCCTGGGCCGTCACAAGGAAAACTATATCCAAAATCCTTTTTATCTGGCATTAATTTGGAACCGCGTGCATCTAAAGCGCCCTTTACTAAAATCAATGTAGTTGTATGCAAACCTAGAGCAATAGCATGATGAACCAAGAAATCCCCAGGTCCTATTGTTAAGAAAAGCGAATTACTATTCTCATTAACAGCATTCAACCATCCGGGCAACCATAGGCTTCGACCCGCATTGAAAGCGGGGCCATTCGTTGAAGATAAGAGTATATCGAACCCATATGTCGTCTTGCCATGAGCAGATTGTATCCATTGGGCAAATATAGGTTCGATCAAGATTTGCTTTTCTGGAGTACCAAAAGCAAGCATGACGTCGTTATGAACATAAAGGCCCAAGGTATGGAATCCTAGAAAGAGGCTAGCCCAACTTAAATGAGATATGATAGCTTCTTTATGGTCTAACATTCTTGCCAATACATTATCCTCATTCTGTTCCGGATTGTAATCCCTAATGAAAAAAATAGCTCCATGAGCAAAAGCCCCTGTCATGATGAACCCTGCAATATATTGGTGATGAGTATATAAAGCAGCTTGAGTAGTAAAGTCTTGTGCTATGAATGCATAAGGAGGTAAAGAGTACATATGTTGAGCTACTAAGGAAGTAATAACCCCTAAAGAAGCTAGAGCAAGACCTAACTGAAAATGAATCGAATTGTTGATTGTGTCATAAAGGCCCTTATGCCCACGCCCTAATCGACCCCCCGGAGGAGTATGCGCTTCTAAAAGATCTTTAATACTGTGCCCAATTCCGAAGTTAGTTCGATACATGTGACCGGCAATGAGAAAAATAAATGCAATAGCTAAATGATGGTGAGCCATATCGGTCAGCCACAAACTTTGTGTTTGTGGATGGAATCCCCCAAGAAGAGTTAGAATGGCAGTTCCCGCTCCTTGAGCGGTACCAAATAAATGATTACTCGAATCAGGGTTTTGGGCATAAAGATTCCATTGACCCGTCAAAAGGGGTCCCAACCCCTGGGGATAGGGTAATACATCTAAGAAATTATTCCATCGAACGTACTCCCCCCTGGATGCGGGAATAGCAACATGAACTAAATGTCCTGTCCAAGCCAAAGAACTTACCCCGAAAAGTCCTGACAAATGATGATTGAGACGAGATTCCGCGTTTTTGAACCACGAAAGGCTTGGTTTCCATTTGGGTTGTAGATGTAACCAACCCGCTATTAAGGACAGCGTAGAAAGAAATAATAGAAAAAGAGCTCCAGTATAAAGATCCTCATTGGTGCGTAATCCTATTGTATACCACCACTGATAAACTCCAGAATAAGCAATATTCACTGGACCAGCAGCACCTCCTCGAGTAAAGGCTTCCACAGCGGGTTGACCAAAATGAGGATCCCAAATCGCATGAGCAATAGGTCTTACGTGTAAAGGATCCTGTATCCATGATTCAAAATTTCCTTGCCAAGCTACATGAAACAGATTTCCGGACGTCCATAGAAAGATTATTGCTAATTGCCCAAAGTGAGAAGCAAAAATGTTCTGATAAAGACGTTCTTCAGTAATATCATCATGACTTTCGAAATCATGTGCGGTAGCAATACCAAACCAAATACGACGAGTAGTGGGGTCCTGAGCTAAGCCTTGGCTAAACCTGGGAAATCTTAATTCCATAATGCCTTTCAAATCCTCCTAGCCACTATCCTACTGCAATAATTCTCGCTAAGAAGAATGCCCATGTCGTGGCAATTCCACCCAGAAGGTAATGGGTTACTCCTACAGCGCGTCCTTGTATAATGCTCAAGGCTCTAGGCTGAGTAGCAGGAGCAACTTTTAATTTGTTATGAGCCCAAACGATAGATTCAATGAGTTCTTGCCAATAACCACGGCCGCTGAATAAAAACATTAAACTGAAGGCCCAGACAAAATGAGCACCTAAGAAAAAAAGACCATATGCAGATAATGAAGAACCATAAGACTGAATGACTTGCGATGCCTGTGCCCACAAGAAATCTCGAAGCCACCCATTAATCGTAATGGAACTCTGTGCAAAGTTTCCCCCTGTAATATGAGTTACCACCCCTTGATCACTTATAGTACCCCAAACATCCGACTGCATTTTCCAACTGAAATGGAAAATGACTACCGAAATTGCATTGTACATCCAGAATAAACCTAAGAAAACATGATCCCAGGCGGATACTTGACATGTTCCCCCTCGGCCAGGCCCATCGCAAGGAAAGCGAAAACCTAGATTTGCTTTATCGGGTATCAAACGGGAACTCCGAGCAAATAAAACACCTTTCAAAAGTATTAATACAGTCACATGTATGGTAAATGCATGAATGTGATGGACTAAAAAATCTGCGGTTCCTAATGGAATAGGTAACAAAGCCACTTTGCCACCTACTGCTACTAACTCGCCGCCTCCCCACGTTAAGCTAGTACTTGTTGTTGCACCAGGAGCTGTTACGCCAGGCGCAGTAGCATGGATATTTTGTACCCATTGAGCAAAGATAGGTTGTAATTGTATGGCAGTATCCGAAAACATATCTTGTGGACGGCCTAAAGCACTCATGGTATCATTATGAATGTACAAGCCAAAACTGTGAAAACCTAGAAATATACATACCCAGTTAAGGTGGGATATGATTGCATCGCGGTGTCTAAGGACGCGATCTAATAGATCGTTGTATCGAGTAGTTGGATCATAGTCTCTTACCATAAAAATTGCTGCATGTGCAGCAGCACCGACTATTAGAAATCCGCCAATCCACATGTGGTGTGTGAACAAGGAAAGTTGTGTACCATAGTCAGTAGCTAGGTATGGATAGGGAGGCATAGAATACATATGATGAGCTACAACAATGGTTGTAGAGCCTAGCATAGCTAGGTTAAGAGATAATTGAGCATGCCATGACGTTGTTAAGATTTCATAAAGACCCTTATGGCCTTGTCCTGTAAATGGGCCCTTGTGAGCCTCCAAAATATCTTTAAGTCCATGGCCAATACCCCAATTGGTCCTATACATATGACCTGCGATTAGGAAAAGAATAGCAATAGCTAAATGATGGTGCGCAATATCGGTCAGCCAGAGACCACCGGTTACTGGATCTAGTCCTCCGCGAAAAGTCAGAAATTCTGCGTATTTGGACCAATTTAAAGTGAAAAAAGGGGTTGCTCCTTCGGCAAAACTAGGATAAAGTTGAGCCAAAAGGTCCCGATTCAAGATAAATTCATGAGGAAGTGGTATCTCTTTAGGATCCACCCCAGCGTCAAGAAATTGGTTAATTGGTAAAGATACATGAATTTGGTGCCCCGCCCAAGAAAGAGACCCAAGTCCTAATAATCCCGCTAAGTGGTGATTCAACATGGATTCTACATCTTGGAACCAGGCCAATTTGGGAGCGGCTTTGTGATAATGGAACCAACCAGCAAAAAGCATTAACGCTGCAAAAATCAATGCACCAATTGCAGTACAATAGAGTTGTAATTCACTAGTTATTCCAGATGCTCGCCAAAGCTGAAAAAAACCAGAGGTTATTTGGATTCCTCGGAAACCCCCGCCTACATCACCATTCAATATTTCTTGCCCTACTATAGGCCAAACTACCTGAGCACTGGGTCCAATGTGAGTAGGATCACTTAGCCATGCTTCATAATTGGAAAAACGGGCGCCATGAAAGTACATGCCACTCAACCAAAGAAAGATAATGGAAAGTTGCCCGAAATGAGCACTAAAGACTTTTCGAGAAATCTCCTCCAAATCACCAGTATGACTATCGAAATCGTGAGCATCAGCATGTAGGTTCCAGATCCAAGTGGTAGTATCAGGGCCCTTAGCTAGTGTTCTTGAGAAATGGCCGGGTCTGGCCCATTCCTCAAAAGATGTTTTTACAGGATCCCTATCCACAACAATTTTTACTTCTGGTTCCGGCGAACGAATAATCATTAAGTCCTCCTCTTTCCGGACAAGACATACAAAGAGACCCGCCAACTGTCTTTTTAGTGAATCTTTGAAAGATATATATTTTGAAAGATAGATTTTGAAAGATAGATTTTGAAAGATAGATATTGTGATTAGTTCTTTTCTTTACTATCTACCATCCTTCTATTTTTTTTTTAGTTATTCACTGGAGCAATTATATATTGAAGTCAATCCGAGGCAAGTGTTCGGGTCTATTATGACATAAAGATTAGGTGCCTAACGGACATTGTTTATCTTGAAAAACAAATATTTCTCGACGTAAGAAAAAAATCTTTTTTATTTTTAATTTAAGAAACTAGTGTATTTTTTTTGAGGGCATAAGCTCCTATCTATATCTACTTTCCTTGAGCATAATATAGGGTTTTTTA
Organism: Triticum urartu; assembly: GCF_056163025.1. Lineage (NCBI taxonomy): Eukaryota > Viridiplantae > Streptophyta > Magnoliopsida > Poales > Poaceae > Triticum > Triticum urartu. The sequence goes on along the minus strand of NW_028260813.1, from coordinate 31,444 downwards.
TTTGATTCTAAATTCCAAGATAACTCATTAGAATTATTAATAAGATGGTCCTAATATATTAGCAATATTTAGATTGCCCCCTCTTTTTATTCACTTTATTACTTCTATTCTAGACCCTATCCCTATGGTTTATTCTTATGAAATATCATATAAAATAGAAGGTATAAGAAATGGATATAATGAAATTCTTGATTCGATCTTACGACCTAATTTATTTGATTAATGGATCAACAACCAAACCACCCATTTTATGAAAAAGAAGGAGCATGGTCTTATTCAAATTCAAAGCGCTTCGTAATCTTCAACCAGTTCTGTGCTTCAATATAATTTCCCGGAGTAAGCGCTATAGCTTGTTTCCAATATTCAGCAGCTTGATCAAACCAAGCTTCCGCAATTTCCGAATCACCCTGTAGAATGGCCTGTTCTCCTCGGTCGGAATAGGAAGTTCCTTCCCTTAGAACCGTACTTGAGAGTTTCCTACCTCATACGGCTCAGAAATTGCTATCTGAATTTCCCCTATCTTAACTGAATTCGATTTATCAAAAATCGATCCAATTTGTTCTTGGGTTAAGCAGAAGAAATTAATTACCTAAGTTTCAAACCCTAATTTTTATCAATAATCAGTTTGATCTTTTTTCCCACCTTCAGAAGAATGAAGCATAGATAGATATAGAGCCTTCGTTCAAATTTTCTGAGAGGTAACTATCCCGGTTTCATATATGAAATCTCTATAGAATCCTTGAAAAAGACTTTTTTCCATAAGAAAGAAAAAAGAACTTACTATCTTTGGGATCTGATACTACACCGCTGCTTAATCCCTTAGTGGATCGGCTCTATTACATAAGCGGATTCCTAAATTTTGCCCCATATCATGGGATAAGTAAGCAGTTTTTTTTAGTTGTATCGACCCAGTCGCTCACTAATTGATCTTTACGGTGCTTTCTCTATCAATTTGAGAAACTTTATCCATAGAGTAGTAGTATAGGCCATACTTTCTTCGTTTTTTGATTCTCGTGAAGTGTCCTTCCTTCCTACAGCTGATAGGGAAAAATCGTTGTTTTTACGATCCCTATGTAGAAAGCCCTTTTTTTCTAGTATTTACTAGAAAATTTGATCCTCTCTTTTTTTTTTTTCTTTCTATAGTGGAGATAGTCGCACGTAATGACAGATCACGGCCATATTATTAAAAGCTTGCGGTAAGAAGGGGTTTCGTTCTAGTGCCCGGAAATAATATTCCAAAGCCTTTGTATGCTCTCCATTGCTTGTGTGTATAAGGCCTATGTTATAGAGTATATAACTTCGATCATAGGGATCGATTTCTAGTCGCGTAGCTTCATAATAATTTTGCAAAGCTTCCGCATAATTTCCTTCGGATTGAGCCAACATCCGTTACGGTCGTTCATTCTATTCAAAAAATCTCCGTTCCAAAACCGTACATGAGGTTTTCATCTCATACGGCTCCTCCCTTCTGTACATAATAGTACTAAGCGAAATAATCTATAGAATCAAAATAGAATTAGTCCCGTCTCATTATGAACCGAAAGGGGCTGGTATTTTTCCAAGAAATCTCTAGCCAACCTTCCCACAAGAGGTTTTTCTTAACACCAATGAATTCTATTAATGCTAGAGGAAAACGATAGCTCCAATAATTTCTTTGTTCTCAACGCCTCCTATTTAGAGGAATTAGCTACTTCAACGATCTTTGATGGTTATAGGGGTATCCAAAGTACAAACCTGATGGTTGTTTGTTATCCCAACCATTCTTCCCAGCCCTGATACCGATCAGGAAAGGGGTAATTTCTAACAAAGTTTTTCTCTTGTTGATTCCTATTTCTAGGTGTAGTGCTTTTCTCCCCTATGCTGCCTACGGATACTAATAGAGTAGGATTGGCCTGTAATCCATACCATACCATATCCTGTAGGTGTAACCTTTCGCTCAATACTCAAATCTACAATTGAAGTATCTGAAGCCGCATCAATCGAGGATACACGACGGAAGGAATTGTTAGTTCGCCTCACCTTCCCGAAGCGTGGGTTTGTTTGCTTTACAAATTTGGTTCTCTCTATGCCAACCCCCCTCTCTTTTTCGTAAGACTGAGGTATAGGTAGGGCTAAAAAAAAGCAAAAAAAAGAGTCAAATCGCACCATCTCTATAATAAGTAAATGCCTTTTTTTCTCCTGAGGTTGTCGGAATTATTCGCAATAAAATATTGGCTACAATTGAGGAGGTCTTATCAATGAAATTTCCATTTCCACGGGATCTAGGCATAATTCCCAACCCATTCTATATAGAATTGTTTTCATTCCTTCACAAAATAACATAAAAACAAACACATTCGATTCTTATAATTATAAATAGATTGATCCATATGCTCTACTCTAAATCCATATGCTTTAAATGGATAAGAGAGATATGGATTTTCCGCTCAGCTCAAATTGTATCCTTTTCCTTCTGCTTGGACACGAAGAGATATGAAATATTTGACTAAGACTGGATTTCATTCCACTTTCCTATTTCTGAACAACAACTTATGTTATCAACTATTTCGTGTTTTCAAAGTTATTAATTGTCTCATACCCTATTTTTGATTTCGATAGTATGGTGTAGCGTATCTTATGCAAACGGAATTCTAAGGTTTCTTTATTTTATTATGCAATAAGAAGAATTCTTCCATTTTCTTTTTCTTTAGTTGCGGGAAAACCCAAATTAAAACTTTTATTTTATAGCGAGCGCAATTTCTAGTAAAAAATCCTGTATCCTTCCACTTAGATCAAAAGGAATTTTTCCAATAGAACTATGGAACCCCCGAGTGGTTGCGGTTGTACCTGTACTGCAGGAATAAGAAAACTCGCTATTCACTCAGTTTATTTTCCATAATAAGTTATGTAGGAGAGATGGCCGAGCGGTTCAAGGCGTAGCATTGGAACTGCTATGTAGACTTTTGTTTACCGAGGGTTCGAATCCCTCTCTTTCCGTTTTTCTTAATTCATCAACGTTAAGGATCACAATGTATCAAATCAAATAACAATTTTTTCCAGCAATAATATAATATCTTATATTATCTTATTTTGATTTAATAGAAATTAGAAATTCTCTATAGCAAATTACTGTGGTATGTAAAATACACATAGAGGAAAAAAGAAAAAAGGATCCTAATCCTAGGGTTAATCAATTTTAGCTAGTTGATGGGAAAATACAAATTAATGGTAATGGTCTTAGGGCGATTTAGTTCGGGGAAAGGGGAAGGGGAAGAAAATTCTATGAACCTTTCCTTTTTTCGTTAAGTTCAAGTCTGACGAGAGTAATATTCTACAACTAACAACTCATTTATTTTGAGACCGACCCACTTCCTATCTAGGATTTTATTTACTAGTCCTTTATATTCCAACGTGTCAATCGCCAAATGCTTTGGCAATTTCCCCGGGTCCGATGAAGCAATATAATTTTGAACCAGACCTTTTGATCTTTGGTTATCTTTCGTAGTAATAATATCTCGGGGTTTGCAACGAAAACTTGGTATATTGACTATACGACCATTAACTAAAATATGTCTATGGTTGACTAATTGGCGGGCCCCAGGAATGGTTGAAGCCATACCCAATCGAAAAAGGATATTATCCAAACGCATTTCAAGTAATTGTAGTAAAACCTGGCCTGTTGACCTTTTTGCTTTTCCAGCGATATGTACATATCTAAGTAATTGTCGTTCTGTCAGACCATAATGAAAACGCAATTTCTGTTTTTCTTGAAGACGAATACGATATTGCTCCTTTTTCCCAGAATTGAATTTTTTTTTAAGATTACTTCCGGATTTAGGTGTTTTTCTAGTGAGTCCTGGTAAAGCTCCCAGACGGCGTATTTTTTTTAAACGAGGTCCTCGATAACGGGACATGAAGACTCCTTTTTTTATTTTATTGAAATTTCATTTTACACAATTAATTTCATTGTATTTACATTACAGAATACATCGAAATTAAAACTGAATTAAACTACAGGATAAACAGAGTAAAATCAACTAAAGTACCCCAAAAAATGGAATTTCATCAAAATCTTTTTTTTTTGTATATATATTATTTATTTTATTGTTTTGTATCTAGCAAAATTGTAAGGTAAAAAACATAAAAGATCCTGGATTCTCCATTTAATTCGGAAAAAAAGAGATTCTTGTTCGTAGAACATCGATAGAGAAAAAAAAGCCGACTATCGGATTTGAACCGATGACCCTCGCATTACAAATGCGATGCTCTAACCTCTGAGCTAAGTGGGCTTACATAACGGAAATAGTGTAACAAATAGAAATAGGTATAGTATAGGAAATCCGTAAAATCTCAGATATTAGTTATTAATCTTAGCTATTAACTAGTTCTAAATTTGAAGTTATACTTATAAAAATAAAAAAATACTAAAACTTCTTAAAGATAAAGTTAGCTTGATATGCTTAACTATAGGATATTAAAAAATAAAATTATAGAATTTATTGGTATTTTCATTCGATCATTATAGACTTTATTATTTGTTAATAATTTGAGGATTAATATTTCACTAAGGGGAACATAGAGTCAGAGTAAATAAAATTGCTAATTCTGATTAGAAAAAAAGAATAAATATCAAGCGTTATAGTATAATTTTGAATACTATAAAAAAGTAAGACGGGAGGTGGGGGAGATAAAAACTTTTGGATATATTGATTCGGATTGAATTGCAAATACATCAAGGATAGAATCAATTCAATTCTGAATTGCAATAAGCAAGCGAGGTCTCTCAAATAGAGTCGAACTGAACTGCTAGACTACGTTGAGTGATGAACTCAATGATTCAAAAAAAAAACTAAGAGATGGATGAAATTACACAAGGAATCCTGGTCTCAAAGAAGAGGGAAATGGGGATATGGCGAAATCGGTAGACGCTACGGACTTGATTGTATTGAGCCTTGGTATGGAAACCTGCTAAGTGGTAACTTCCAAATTCAGAGAAACCCTGGAATTAAAAAAGGGCAATCCTGAGCCAAATCCGTGTTTTGAGAAAACAAGGGGTTCTCGAACTAGAATACAAAGGAAAAGGATAGGTGCAGAGACTCAATGGAAGCTGTTCTAACGAATCGAGTTAATTACGTTGTGTTGTTAGTGGAATTCCTTCTAGTTCTAAATTAGAGAAAGAGGGGTTTTATACCTTATACATTTAATAAACACGTATAGATACTGACATAGCAAACGATTAATCACAGAACTCATATTATATTCTAATTATAATATAGGTTCTTTATCTTTTTTAAAAATGAAATTAGAAATGATAATGATTATGAAATAAAAAACTCATATCATAATTTTTTTTTTTCATTATTGTGAATCCACTCCAATCGAATATTGAATAATCAAATTCTTCAATTAAAATTCAAAGTTTTCGAGATCTTTAAAAAAGTGGATTAATCGGACGAGGACAAAGAGAGAGTCCCATTCTACATGTCAATACTGACAACAATGAAATTTCTAGTAAAAGGAAAATCCGTCGACTTTATAAGTTGTGAGGGTTCAAGTCCCTCTATCCCCAAATCCTCTTTTATTCCCTAACTATACTATATTATTATTATTTATCCTCTTTTTTTTTTTCTTTTTATCAATGCACTTTTTTTTCTTTTTATCAATGCAATGGGTTTAAGATTCATTAGCTTTCTCATTCTACTCTTTCACAAAGGAATGCGAAGAGAACTCAATGGATCTTATCCTATTCATTGAATAGATTTCTTTTTTATTAGAGTATCGGCAAGAAATCTTGGTTATTCACTCTATTTTTAAGTTTTATTTAAGTAAACCATGCACAATGCATAGGACTACCCCCCCCATTTTCAAATTTAAAATTTGAAATACTTTAATTAATTTTTAGTCCTTTTAATTGACATAGATACAAATACTCTACTAGGATGATGCACAAGAAAAGGTCAGGATAGCTCAGTTGGTAGAGCAGAGGACTGAAAATCCTCGTGTCACCAGTTCAAATCTGGTTCCTGGCAGAGAAAAAAAAAAAAAAGATCCACCGAATAGGTATTGATCCAAATACCTCGAGATGGATTGTGATACATATTCATTAATAATATTTATTCATCTAAGTGGATAAATCTATAATATAAATATAGAGGCACTTCTTTTTCTTTTTAAAGAAGTTTTAAAATATATCTTTTCTTTATGATAAAGAAGGGGGTGAGATTCCCCTTTATTTTTTTGCGTTTCTTAATTTTGTATTCCGCTATTCCGACGAATATTTTTTTAGTCTTGCTTATCTTTATCTTATCTTATTTTCCTAGTTGTGCTAAGTAATGTGCGCGGTACAAAGTTCCTGGTAGAGAACTTCTTTGAGTCATCCTATTTTTCTGTTCATATGAAGGAAATTAATATGCGATTTTCAAAATAGGGGAATCCAAATGAAACCCTTTTTTTGCTCAGTCTATCTGGAATGCTTTTGTATAATTAGGAATTAATTATAAATAGGTATTCCGTTTCATCTAGGAAAAGAACCTAAAAATATTCCTTGACTTGAATAAAATCTGGAGTTGTGTTGTATAAGTGAGCATGAATTTCTTATCATTCAATGAGCATCTTGTATTTCATAAAAATTGGGGGTTATATAATCCTTACGTAAGGGCCAGCCTATCCAACTTTCAGGCATTAGGATACGTTTAAGGCGCGGATGATTATCATAAGAGATTCCCACCATATCATAAGATTCGCGTTCTTGAAAATCGGCACTTCTCCAAATCCAGAAGACAGACGGAATTCTAGGATTATCCTTTTGGGCAAAGACTTTTATGCAGACTTCTTCTGGATTATCTATACCATATTGTATTCTCGTAAGATGATACACGCTAGCTAAAGATCCACCGGGTGCTACATCATAAGCACATTGGGAGCGTAAATAATTGTAACCATATACATATAAAATGACAGCAATGGAATCCCAATCCCCTGCTTTTATTTGTAAAGTCTCTATTCCTCGGTGATCAAAGCCCAAAGATCTATGAACCACCTCATGTTTGACTAGCCAATTAGATAACCAACCCTGCTGCATTGTCTTCATCTCTCCCTCTTTGTATAAATATTTCACATTTCGGATGCAAGTTTGAAAGATTGCCCTGCTTTTTATTTTTCTACACAAAAGAGCCCCTCTCCTAATTCACTAATTTGTAGGAAGGTACTGAACTTTTGGATTTGAAAAAAGTTTCAGAAGATATATCTAATGTAGATGGTGATTGATAGAGCAATTCTTGCTCATAAGTTCCTGTATGAGTACTGCGCCTAACATAAAGCTTGTGACTGGTAGTAAAACATCTATTTTTATTTTGAGATAGAGTTTGATCCTCAACTATTTCTCGCGATATCTTCTTACGAAGTTTTGTTAGGGCATCTATAACTGCCTCCGGTTTAGGTGGGCAGCCCGGCAAGTAGACATCCACAGGAATTAACTTATCAACTCCCCGAACAGTACTATAGGAATCCGTACTGAACATTCCCCCTGTAATAGTACAGGCTCCCATAGCAATGACGTATTTTGGTTCAGGCATTTGCTCGTATAATCTCACTAAAGAGGGAGCCATTTTCATTGTTACCGTACCGGCTGTTAAAATTAGGTCTGCTTGCCTAGGACTTGATCTTGGTACCAATCCATAACGATCAAAGTCGAATCGTGAGCCTATTAATGAAGCAAATTCAATGAAACAACAACTGGTACCGTATAGAAGGGGCCATAAACTGGAGAGTCTTGACCAATTCGAAAGATCATTTGGTGTAGTTGAAATAACAGAATTGGAACTTGTTTGGTCAAGTAAGGGAAACTCAATCAAATTCATAACTGTCTCAATAGAATCTTTTCCTTCTTTTTTTTTGTCTAAATATTCAGTTAAGACCATTCCAAGGCTCCTTTTCGCCATGCATAAACTAAACCAACAACTAAGATAAGCACGAAAATCAAAGCTTCGATAAAAACGGATACACCCAATACGTCGAAACTCATTGCCCAAGGGTATAGAAAGACGGTTTCCACATCAAAAACAACAAAAACGAGCGCAAACATATAATAGCGTATTCGGAATTGTACCCAAGCCCCTCCCATGGGTTCTATACCCGATTCATAACTAGAAAGCTTCTCTGGTCCTTCACTAACCGGGGCTAAAAGTCCTGAAATCGAAAATGCCAAAATAGGAATAAGGCTTGCTATTATTAGAAATGTCCAAAAAATATCATATTCGTGAAGCAGAAACATAATGTACTCCCATTAATGTGGAATAGGCGGAACTTAAATTAGTCAATTCAATTCAGCATTGTCAATTTATCCAGAACTTCTCTCTTTTCCTCGGTGAAACAAGAATCTTTTTTGTTCAAACAAAAGCGCTTAGTTTAAGTTTAGCCTTTGTTTCCTCTGTGCTGCATCTTCTTTAAAGATTCATCCAATGGAATCCCAACTCCCTTTCTTTTGGATTTCCATTCTATTTAGATATGGTGTATGTAGATCTAATTCTTATATAAAGAAAACTTTCTCGTTTCACTTTGTCTCGCTTTCTCTAGAATCTCTAGAAAAAAGAATAGCTCTATCCTTTATTTAATATTTAATAATAAAATAATAAGAGACTATTAAATAAAAATGAGAATACTACTAAATTAGAACCTAATTAAGATAGTAGGACTAATCTATGCAGTATAATTAATGAGAAGTAATACTATAAAATAAAAATAAAGAACTCTATTTCAGAACTATGAGACAGAATATTCTGTTTTCTTATTTACTCTTTACTTTATTTTTTCTATTTAAAGTTGATCAATTTACATAATGTATCTATAAACAAAGTAATAAATATACTTAAAACAAAGTAGGAATTCGCAAAATGGATAAAATCATTGCAGTTATTATAGGGAAGTCTAGAGATATCCTATTTGAAGGAGGACGGGATTCAAATCAGGGAAAGGATCCTTTCTTCTATTGATTTGATAGAAATTCGTTTTTCTTTTCCTGTCTGTATGATTTTGATTTTCGATGAATGAGCCTTTGGTAATGCTTTTATCTCTATTCTATGTCGCAGGCGCCTATCCAGTCTATAAACAAATACTAATGAGAAAATGAAAACTATACTAAACTAAAGAAAACATAGGATAGAGATCCTAAAATCTAAAAAAGGGCATATTAGGGCTATACGGATTCGAACCGTAGACCTTCTCGGTAAAACAGATCAAACGGATTATTATCGAAATGATTTGAACTGTTTCAAAGACCCAACATGCATTTTTTTGCATTGGGCTCTTTCATAAACTGATTTAAAGATCAGTTAGTCCACCATAGTTTTTCTTTACGGAAAGATAATGAGATGGCTCCCTGTGCTCTGATTGATTTTTTGTATTATGATCTATCTAGGAGCAATACCAAAGTGTTTCAAAGGAGGATTACCTTGACTTAGGTCTGCCTCCGGTCTAAATTAAATCAACCTAAGTGAAATGGAGTCTCTATCGTTCCACTGCAAGAGTTAACTATGAGACTTCATACACCTTAAAGTTCATAGAACGAAAAGAAGTTTTTTGGAGGCCCTTATCCTCATTACGCCTAGCATTTAGTGGGCTGGATATTTACCTTATCAACTAGCAAATCCATAAGGGTTCTATTTGATTAGGCACCTGAATTGGCACCTGAATCGGACTGAACCGACTGTTTGTCAGGCTACTGTTCTCCTATTCTCTCGAATCTATGAAGTAAGACATTGATTTTGCAATAAGATCGATTATGTTCATTGCATAATAAGCTCCTTTGAAAAGCATTGGCGCACGTGTAAACGAGTTGCTCTACCGAACTGAGCTATAGCCCTTATCAGAGATATCTTAACATATAGATAATTTCTTGTCAAGATGAATATTTTCTAATGCCAGAGGATACCCCTTTGATCTGTATCTGTTTAGTATTTAGTTTAGTATTTAGTATATAACAGACCAATAACAGAGCGGTATTGCTTAGAAAAGGGATTCAATATATAATCGATCGAAGTAATGGGTCTTCCTTTGTGGTGATAAATTGCCTACTTAACTCAGTGGTTAGAGTATTGCTTTCATACGGCGGGAGTCATTGGTTCAAATCCAATAGTAGGTAAGTAGGTAGAAAAATTACTAGATAGCATTGGACTTACTTCGCTTCGCTATCTAATAACTTTTTCTACCCCTCTTCCCTTTTTCTTTGTATCAACTATAAACCACTGGATTGTCTTCAATTGGATGGGGGAATCCAATTGACAGCCTCGATTCGTATCCTAGCTCGTCTGAGAGCGAGCTTCGCTTCAACCAAATCTTTCGTACCCTCAGCTTTACTCAAGTTAGCTTCGGCTATTTCAAGTGCCTTTTGAGCTTCTTCCGGATCAATATCACTACCCAGTTCCGCATCATTTCCTAAAATGATGATCTCATTATTAACTATTCTCGCAAAACCGCTCCACAGAATCGCTGTTAACCATTGGTCGTTGAGGAGGCGTATTCTCAAAGGACCCATATCTACTGCTGTGTTAATGGGGGCGTGGTTTGGTAATACGCCAATTTGGCCACTATTAGTGGATAAAATGATTTCTTTCACTTCACAATCCCAAATAATTCGCTTAGGAGTCAGTACATAAAGATTTAATTTCATTTCTTCGATTTGTTCTCCTCTTCTAAGGTTATAGCTTTCGTGCTAGCTTCATCGATGTTACCCACCAAATAAAAAGCCTGTTCAGGTAGGCCGTCTAATTCTCCGGAAAGGATTAGTTGAAATCCCCTAATAGTTTCCGCAAGAGCAACATACTTTCCTGGAGAACCAGTAAAAACTTCTGCCACAAAGAACGGTTGTGATAAGAAACGCTCAATTTTTCTTGCTCTTGCTACAGTTAAACGATCCTCTTCCGATAATTCATCCAAGCCAAGAATTGCGATAATGTCCTGAAGTTCTTTGTAACGTTGTAAAGTTTCCTTAACTCTTTGCGCAGTTTCATAATGTTCGTTGCCAACGATCCGAGGCTGTAACATAGTCGAGGTTGAATCTAAAGGATCTACTGCTGGATAAATACCCTTGGAAGCTAATCCTCTGGAAAGTACGGTAGTAGCATCCAAATGTGCAAATGTTGTGGCAGGGGCAGGGTCGGTCAAATCGTCTGCAGGTACATAAACTGCTTGAATCGAAGTTATAGATCCCTTTTATAGTAGAAGCAATTCTTTCTTGCAAAGAACCCATTTCTGTACTAAGAGTAGGTTGATAACCCACTGCGGAGGGCATTCTCCCTAATAAAGCGGATACCTCTGATCCTGCTTGAACAAAACGAAAGATATTATCGATAAATAAAAGCACGTCTTGCTTATTAACATCTCGGAAATATTCCGCCATAGTTAGGGCAGTTAAACCAACTCTCATACGAGCTCCCGGTGGTTCATTCATTTGGCCATAGACTAGAGCTACCTTTGATTCCTCAATATTTTTTTCATTAATTACTCCGGATTCCTTCATTTCCATATAAAGATCATTTCCTTCACGAGTCCGTTCCCCTACTCCACCGAATACGGATACGCCCCCATGAGCTTTAGCAATGTTATTGATTAATTCCATGATCAGTACTGTTTTACCTACTCCAGCCCCCCCAAATAGTCCTATTTTTCCTCCACGTCGATAAGGAGCTAAAAGATCGACGACCTTAATACCTGTTTCAAAGATGGATAATTTCGTATCTAACTCGATAAAGGCAGGCGCAGATCTATGAATAGGGAACGTTGCACTACTATCTACAGGACCCAAATTGTCAACAGGCTCCCCAAGAACGTTGAAAATTCGTCCGAGAGTAGCTCCACCGACCGGAACACTGAGAGGAGCTCCCGTGTCAATCACTTCCATTCCTCTCATCAACCCGTCCGTAGCACTCATAGCTACAGCTCTAACTCGATTATTTCCTAATAATTGTTGTACCTCACAAGTCACATTAATTTGCTTATCGGCAGTGTCTCTACTCTGGACTACCAAAGCGTTATAAATATAAGGTAACTTGCCTGGGGGAAAAGTGACATCCAGCACGGGTCCAATAATTTGATCGATACGACCTGTACTTTTTTCTTCAATTGTGGAAACCCCGGGAGGAGAAGTAGTAGGATTGGTTCTCATAATTATCACATAATTAAAAAAAAGGAATTTGTCGAAATTTTTCTTTTTTTATTGTTGAATAATGCCAAATCAAATCAAAAAAAATCCAAAAGTAAAAAGGAAATGAATTAGTTAATTCAATAAGAGAGAAAAGGGGACCAGGACTTGATTTCGTTGCCCAAGCGAATCCCATTCAATCGTTTACTCATGGAATGAGTCCATTGGAAAGTTCAATCAATCTTTTTTTTCATATACATTTTGCCTTTTGTGGAGGATCTGTGCCTACTCTACTTTCCTATCTAGGACTTCGATATACAAAATATATACTACTGTGAAGCATAGATTGCTGTCAACAAAGAATTTTATTAGTATTTAGTTAGGTATTTGCATTCAAAATAAGAAAAGAGAACTATTAAGAACTTGTAAAATAAGGATTAGGAATTAATTTGGGTTGCGCTATATCTATCAAAGAGTATACAATAATTATGGATTTGGTAAATCAAATCCATGGTTTAATAACGAACCGTGTTAACTTACCATAACAACAACTCAATTCCTATCGAATTCCTATATTGGAATTCCTATAGGATAGAACATACACAGGGTGTACGCATTATATATGAATGAAACATATTCATTAACCTAAGCATGCCCTCAATTTTCTTTAATGAGTTGATATTATATTAATTGAATATCCTTTTTGTTTTACGAGATTTTTGCTAAAGTTTCATTTACGCCTAATTAACATCGAGTAGACCCTGTTATTGTGAGAATTCTTAATTCAAGAGTTATAGGGAGGGACTTATGTCACCACAAACAGAAACTAAAGCAGGTGTTGGATTTCAAGCTGGTGTTAAAGATTATAAATTGACTTACTACACCCCAGAGTATGAAACTAAGGATACTGATATCTTGGCAGCATTCCGAGTAAGTCCTCAGCCTGGGGTTCCGCCCGAAGAAGCAGGGGCTGCAGTAGCTGCCGAATCTTCTACTGGTACATGGACAACTGTTTGGACTGATGGACTTACCAGTCTTGATCGTTACAAAGGACGATGCTATCACATCGAGCCTGTTGCTGGGGAAGACAACCAATGGATCTGTTATGTAGCTTATCCATTAGACCTATTTGAAGAGGGTTCCGTTACTAACATGTTTACTTCCATTGTAGGTAACGTATTTGGTTTCAAAGCCCTACGTGCTCTACGTTTGGAGGATCTACGAATTCCCCCTACTTATTCAAAAACTTTCCAAGGCCCGCCTCATGGTATCCAAGTTGAAAGAGATAAGTTGAACAAGTACGGTCGTCCTTTATTGGGATGTACTATTAAACCAAAATTGGGATTATCCGCAAAAAATTATGGTAGAGCGTGTTATGAGTGTCTACGTGGTGGACTTGATTTTACCAAAGATGATGAAAACGTAAACTCACAACCATTTATGCGCTGGAGAGACCGTTTTGTCTTTTGTGCCGAAGCTATTTATAAATCACAGGCCGAAACCGGTGAAATCAAGGGGCATTACTTGAATGCGACTGCGGGTACATGTGAAGAAATGATTAAGAGAGCTGTATTTGCAAGAGAATTAGGGGTTCCTATTGTAATGCATGACTACTTAACTGGGGGATTCACCGCAAATACTACTTTGGCTCATTATTGCCGCGACAATGGCCTACTTCTTCACATTCACCGTGCAATGCATGCAGTTATTGATAGACAGAAAAATCATGGTATGCATTTCCGTGTATTAGCTAAAGCATTGCGTATGTCTGGGGGAGATCATATCCACTCCGGTACAGTAGTAGGTAAGTTAGAAGGGGAACGCGAAATGACTTTAGGTTTTGTTGATTTATTGCGCGATGATTTTATTGAAAAAGATCGTGCTCGCGGTATCTTTTTCACTCAGGACTGGGTATCCATGCCAGGTGTTATACCGGTAGCTTCAGGTGGTATTCATGTTTGGCATATGCCAGCTCTGACCGAAATCTTTGGGGACGATTCTGTATTACAATTTGGTGGAGGAACTTTAGGACATCCTTGGGGAAATGCACCTGGTGCAGCAGCTAATCGAGTGGCTTTAGAAGCCTGTGTACAAGCTCGTAACGAAGGGCGCGATCTTGCTCGCGAAGGTAATGAAATTATCCGAGCAGCTTGCAAATGGAGTCCTGAACTAGCCGCAGCTTGTGAAGTATGGAAGGCGATCAAATTCGAGTTCGAGCCGGTAGATACTATTGATTAACTAGATAAAACTAAAGATAAAGAAGGTATAAATAAAAAAGAAACGAAATAAAAAGAGAAAAAAATCAGTTATGAAATGCAGTAATTCTTCTTTATTCTTCTAATTGATTGCAATTAAACTCGGCTCAATCTTTTTTAGAAAAAAAAGATTGAGCCGAATAAAAATAGATCATGATATGATCATGAGACTTGACAAATTGAGATTCGTCTATTCTATATATCTAGAATATATATATTAAGGTATAATACAATAAAGAAATACAAATAAAATAATAAAATAATAAAATATAGTATTATCATATGATAATGATAATGGAATCAAATACGCAGTATTTACAGAAAAAAGTCTTCGTTTATTGGGAAAGAATCAATATACTTTTAATGTCGAATCGGGATTCACTAAGACAGAAATAAAGCATTGGGTCGAACTCTTCTTTGGTGTTAAGGTGGTAGCTGTGAATAGCCATCGACTACCTGGAAAAGGTAGAAGAATAGGACCTATTCTGGGCCATACAATGCATTACAGACGTATGATCATTACCCTTCAACCGGGTTATTCTATTCCACTTCTAGATAGAGAAAAAAACTAAAGGAGAATGAATGAAAAAAGACATAGTTTGGAAGTTAGACCTTTTTATAGGACTCTCTTTCAATTTCAAAAAAGAGGACGTTTGAAACTTTTAACAGGCGTAATCGTGAGTCAACAAGTGACTCGAACTGTGTGTAAAAAAAGAAGCATTTTTTTTTTTTCAAAATGCTAGAACTAGATAAGGAAGTTTTCTATAACCTTGAGAAAAAGGATAAAAAGGTAGTTTTTTTTTAGTTTATGACTCCGATCAAGAGCGAGAAATCCTTGATTTGGGATTGGACATAGAACCTGGACCCATCGTAGAGACGTTTAGTTCAAAAGAAAGGATCGTATCCTGATGGTAAGAATTATACTTTCGTGGAAATACAGCGCTATAGACTTCAATGCGGTAGAGTAGACGTTTTGTTTCTAATTTTTCTGGACCAAACCTCCGCTCCGACCCAACGATACAATGAATTTTTTCTGTTCATATTCATAAATAAAAAAGATTCGGAATCGCAATGCTACTATATGCGTCCAGAGGAGTATTTGGAATAATATTCTTCTATAATCCATTATTGCGGGGGGTCTTACTAACAGGGCTTCGCTGCACGGGACAGGTCTTCGTCGAAAAGCTAACTCCACCCGGCATTTTCATACCCTTTCTTTGGGTGGTATATCGCCTTTTAAAGTCTAAGAGGGTAGTAGGGGATCTATAGTAGGTAAGATAATTTGCCCTTTGATTTTGATTGAATATACTATTTTTCCGCCTTTACCACGCATTATTGTATGCGCTTCTAGAGAAGTATGTATGCAGGAAGTAAATTCTAACCGCTTTCTTTTGAATCCAATTTCAAATTAGATTAGAAAGATAGAAAGGCCATGAGGATGGGAAAATCAAAATAAAATCTTTTTAATTAGTTCTCCTTTTTTGGAATTTTCTTATTATCCTTTCATTTTTTTTACAGAATATTTTTCAAACTAAAAATAAAAAATACAATACAATAGTCAATATTCCTTATAATAGATATACTTAATTATATCATAAGAATCTTAAGATATTTTTCGACTAGATAGAAATAGTAAATTTGAATTGAGACACCTATTCCATGACGGATTTAAACTTACCTTCTATTTTCGTGCCTTTAGTAGGCTTAGTATTTCCGGCAATTGCAATGACTTCTTTATTTCTTTATGTGCAAAAAAATAAGATTGTCTAGTATTTTTTAGTGTAAGTAATATAATATGGTAGGGTATGTGGCTTTTTCTACACACACTTTCTACACACAAATGAAAAACGGTTATGGATGCGGATATAGGCTACGAGCATAAATGCATGAATATGCAGAGCCAGGTATAGCGAGTTTTATTTTATTTATTTTAATTGAATCAACGAATATTTTTTGAATAGAAAGTCAATGTATCTAACCTATTATTTCACAGGAGTACTAGTTGCTGAAGGCGATTTCAGAATCAAAAAAAGTAAAGTCAAAATTATTTAGCTTATTCTCTCAATTTCAATCGACCGCTGCTGGATTTAGTATATCTAATATGAATTGGCGATCAGAACACATATGGGTAGAACTTCTAAAAGGTTCTCGAAAAAGGGGTAATTTTTTCTGGGCCTGTATTCTTTTTCTAGGTTCACTAGGATTCTTATCGGTTGGGATTTCCAGTTATCTTGGTAAGAATATTATATCTATACTTCCATCTCAAGAAATTCTTTTTTTTCCGCAGGGGGTCGTGATGTCTTTCTACGGAATCGCAGGCCTATTCATTAGCTCCTACTTGTGGTGTACTATTTTGTGGAATGTAGGTAGTGGTTATGACCGATTCGATAGAAAAGAGGGAATAGTGTGCATTTTTCGTTGGGGATTCCCTGGAATAAAACGTCGCGTCTTCCTTCGATTCCTTATGCGGGATATCCAATCAATTAGAATTCAGGTTAAAGAGGGTCTTTATCCTCGTCGTATTCTTTATATGGAAATCCGGGGCCAGGGGATCATTCCCTTGACTCGTACTGATGATAAATTTTTTACTCCACGAGAAATTGAACAAAAAGCTGCCGAATTGGCCTATTTCTTGCGCGTACCAATTGAAGTATTTTGAGGTATCTTTTTTGAACTGAGTTGAATGAAGAAAAGAAGAATTGGAAGAAGAAAAGTTTTCTCAACACAGGGAGGAAGTCCCTTCTAAATTGGATTTGTTATTGTAAGGGGATTTTTAAGTATTTATCTAAAGGAAGGAACAAACGAGGATAAGAGAAATTTGCTTTTAATTTTTTTTTATCCAAGTTAGATATATCGCATACTATTCTTCCTTTTTCATCCGAAAGGGCTTTTTTTTTATTCTATTTCACTATTTCATTCCATCTAGATCTAAGAAAGAACCCAATGCACTGAAATTCCACTAATAACTAATATACAAAAAAGAAGAATAGATACAGGGTATCAAACCTATAGAGTTTTTGCTTCAAAGAAATAGAAATATCATGAAATAGAAATATCATCATATAGAGTCAGGGAATGGAATAGAGTCAGCGAATGAAGCATATTCATTAACAACTCCATTTACAGATCAAAAATGAAAAAAAAGAAAGCATTGCCTTCTTTACTATATCTTGTATTTATCGTACTTTTGCCTTGGGGGGTCTCTTCCTCATTTAACAAATGTCTGGAACTTTGGATTAAGAATTGGTGGAATACCAGGCAATCCGAAACTCTCTTAACTGATATTCAAGAGAAAAGGATTCTAGAAAGATTCATAGAATTAGAAGAACTTTCTCTCTTGGACGAGATGATAAAAGGGAAACTAAAGACACATGTACAAAAACCTCCTACAGGAATACACAAGGAAATAATACAATGGGTCAAAATAAATAATGAGGATCATCTCCATACCATTTTGCATTTCTCGACAAATATAATCTGTTTGGCTATTCTAAGTGGTTCTTTTTTTCTGGGTAAAGAGGAACTTGTCATTTTGAATTCTTGGGTTCAGGAATTCTTCTATAATTTAAATGACTCAATAAAAGCTTTTTTTATTCTTTTAGTTACTGATTTTTTTGTTGGATTTCACTCCACCCGTGGTTGGGAACTAGTAATTCGTTGGGTCTACAACGATTTTGGATGGGCTCCTAACGAGCTTATTTTCACTATTTTTGTTTGTAGTTTTCCAGTAATTCTAGATACATGTTTGAAATTTTGGGTCTTTTTTTGTTTAAATCGTCTATCTCCTTCGCTTGTAGTCATTTATCATTCAATTAGTGAAGCATAAATTCATTTGATCTCCCGATATTAATATTAATCAAATTAGCAAGCATCTTTTTTTAGAAAGAAAGCCCTTTTCCATTTTAGCAAAATTCTTTCTATTTATACCTACTTTAAGGTATTCATCATTGCAGTACAACTGTTGCAGTAGAATGACAACAGATTCGTGTATAGGGAACTAGATTAGCTTAGCTACCTATCTAATTTATTGTAGAAATTCTGGGATCTGCGATTGGACATGGAAAATAGAAATACTTTTTCTTGGGTAAAGGAACAGATAACTCGATCGATTTCTGTATCGATCATGATATACGTAATAACTCGGACATCTATTTCAAATGCATATCCCATTTTTGCGCAGCAGGGTTATGAAAACCCACGAGAAGCAACTGGACGAATTGTATGTGCCAATTGCCATTTAGCTAGCAAGCCCGTCGATATTGAAGTTCCCCAAGCTGTGCTTCCCGATACTGTATTTGAAGCAGTTCTTCGAATTCCTTATGATATGCAATTGAAACAAGTTCTTGCTAATGGAAAAAAGGGAGGGTTGAATGTAGGTGCTGTTCTTATTTTGCCCGAGGGATTCGAATTAGCGCCGCCCGATCGTATTTCCCCTGAGTTAAAAGAAAAGATAGGAAATCTTGCTTTTCAGAGTTATCGTCCCGATAAAAAAAACATTCTTGTGATAGGCCCTGTTCCCGGTAAGAAATATAGTGAAATTGTCTTTCCCATTCTTTCCCCTGATCCTGCTACGAAGAAAGATGCTCATTTCTTAAAATATCCCATATATGTAGGGGGAAACCGAGGAAGAGGACAGATCTATCCTGATGGTAGCAAGAGTAACAATACAGTCTATAATGCTACGTCAACAGGTATAGTAAGAAAAATACTACGTAAAGAAAAGGGGGGGTATGAAATATCCATAGTTGATGCATCAGATGGACGCCAAGTGATTGATATTATACCTCCCGGACCAGAACTTCTTGTTTCAGAGGGGGAATCCATCAAGCTTGATCAACCATTAACAAGCAATCCTAATGTGGGAGGTTTTGGTCAGGGGGACGCAGAAATCGTGCTTCAGGATCCATTACGTGTCCAAGGCCTTTTGTTCTTCTTCGCATCCGTTATTTTGGCACAAGTTTTTTTGGTTCTCAAAAAGAAACAGTTTGAAAAGGTTCAATTGTACGAAATGAATTTCTAGGTCCCGGGATTTCTTACCATCAAGTTGGTAAAAAGCCTCGATTTATTGGCAATTGCTAGAATTATCTATGATCTATTTTGGAAATCCTTTTTTTGTTTAGACTGCTTTTTGTTTATGAGATGTCTGGAATTCCTTATTTATATCCCATGCAAAAGAAGAGAATCCAAGGCAAAGGCGAGAACAATCAAATTAAAATTTCTTCTTTTTCGGAGGGATTGCAGGTCTTCTTAATCGTCTATTCGGCACAAGAAAAAGCCTTTTTCTTGTGCCGATTCTTCTTGTATCAAAATAAGAATCCTTTTTCTTCCTAATTCGTCAAAGATTACTATTTCTTCTTTATTCGGGTCTGTCTCTTGGACCTCTTTTTCTTTTGCTTAGGTTTAGCCGAGGTAGTGGACAAACAGAGGGGAAGAAAATATGGCGGGGGAAAAATTTCTTGTGATTGTGAGCAAATTGCTTGGCTTGTTTAATTAAGTTCAACTTCAAATTTACAGAAATTTTGCAAAAAAAAAGTAAACTCTTCCATTGAAGGTTTTTTTATTTTTAGGCTAGTTGAATAGTTTTGATTAAGGTTTTATTAGTTTATTACTCGAAACTAAATCAAGGATTTTCAGGATACTTCCTTCGTGGAATAAGATATTGGATCCTCGAGTGATCTCTTTTTCTTGTTGCTTCATAAGAGTGAATCGAATAGATTCAATTCGCGTTATAAGAGTAAAATAAAAATTCCGCGGGTCCTTTCCGCTCTAATCAGATAAAGGGGGGTAAGGACCCGCTAAGCTCCTACTTTTTCATGTTTACAATCTGGTCCCTCCGATTACTATAGAGATGAACCCAATCCAGAATATGAACCATAAAAGAAAACACCTACTAAACCAATCACAGCAATACCAGCTACAGTACCTATCAGCCAAAGAGGAATTCTTCCAGTAGTATCGGCCATTTCCCCTACTTTCCTCCACATTTTATCAATTGGTCATGCTAGAGACAAAAACAGTCATGGGTAGTTATAAGGATGGTATCCTTCCAAATGGGATAAGAGAATTCTTATTAGTCTCTTTCTTTCTCTCAATTGAAGAAGTAATTGGAAAATAAAACAGCAAGTACAAAAATGAGTAATAAACCCCAGTATAGACTGGTACGATTCAATTCAACATTTTGTTCATTCGGGTTTGATTGTGTCATAGTTCTATAGTTGGAATTTGTTTTATCGTTGGATGAACTGCATTGCTGATATTGATCCCAAGAAAAAAACAGTAGGTACAGCTAGTCCGTGAATAGCCAGCCATCGCACTGTAAAAATAGGATAGGTTCGATCTATGGTCATTGAGGGCCTCCTAAAAGGATCTACTAAATTCATCGAGTTGTTCTAAAGAATCAAAACGGTCGGTTATTAACGGAATTCCTTGTCGGCTTTCCGTGAAATACTCGTTTGGCCTAGGACTTCCAAACACGTCATAAGCTAAACCCGTACTGACAAATAACCAACCCGCAATGAATAGGGAAGGTATAGTAATGCTATGAATAACCCAGTATCGAATACTGGTAATAATATCAGCAAAAGAACGTTCTCCCGTGCTTCCAGACATGCTGAACTCCCAAAATTTTTGTACATTCAAAAAAGGAATTGATTCCGTAAAAGATGGGATCGACCAGTAAATAGAAAATTACTGATATTTCATCCTTGTGAGATTGTCAATTTTGTACCAAAGGTGTATTTTGAGTATACCGAATTAGTATAGCTATCCTTCCTATGGCACAGCAATCTGGTTTTGCCTGGTTCCGAAACATAATTACTTTTTTATTTTTTTTTTGTCTATAGGTAAGCTATATGTTATTCAAGGCATCAATAGAAAACCCCATTTTTGTAGGTTCTACTTACTTTTCATTGGCTTCGGAATAATAGAGTAATTCGGAATAGCAGCCAAAATCTTGGGAAAATCTAAGTTAATGATCAATAGGTTTGGATAAATAATTTAGGAAGGATATTCTCATACTGACACAATACAAGGACAAGTATATGTGAAATCTATCCTTTCATAATTCGTAATTCATCCTTGTATTGTTTGTTGGATTAGGTCTAACTTTCTTGACCAAACTGCGAGCGCGGAACTTTACGAGATGAAATAGGGAAAGACAGAAGATAGAATAGAACTTAAAAGGATAATTGAAGTGACTCGTCTTCGAATCTACTTTGGTTGGAGTTCGAAAAAGGAATAAAAATAAAGTAAATTCAAGGAAGAGCTTTCTTTTTTTTTTTTTTTTAACAGCCCCTTGGCAGGTCGTGGAATGCTTTTGTTCTCCTCTTATTCCATATGGAATACAATCAGTTAAAATAAGAAGGAATAGGGGAATATTCGATCGTTCACTCCAAAAAGAGGGTCCTATTGAAAAAGAAATTATCCAAAATAGAAAGAAGTTTTTTTTTTCAAATTCAATTGTTTATTTATCTCTTATTCAAAAATTTCCCTGAAAATTGAATTTCTTTTTTTCATTCAATGGGGTTAGATGATCTAGTTCTTAATATTATTACTTTACTCAATTGACAAATTCCACAACAAATCTCTTGATTCGGAATTAGGGACTCATGTATCATCTGATGAATCCACTTTCTTTTACACTTCTGTATCTTACTCTATCTTGTTTTTTAGTATTATCTAAAATAACTGATGAATTATGAATTTTCCATAACTTAGGTAAATGCTTTACCAACATATGTAGTGTAGTAAAAAAAAATAAATGGAATTTAACTCTTTCATGCTTACTTTAACTAGTTATTTTGGTTTTCTACTGGCTGCTTTAACTATAACCCCAGCTCTATTTATTGGCTTGAACAAGATACGCCTTATTTGAATTGACTGAATAATTATAATTCAGAAAAGAAAAATCTTTCTTTGGGATTCCTGGCATTCTACGACTCTTTTCCAGACTAATTAGGAATTCTTTTCTTGGTCATTGAGATTCGTGGATAATTTAGAGTACTATTTAGGGATAGATCGTACCTCTTTTTTTATCCCCTCGAACAAATCGAAATGATTGAAGTTTTTCTATTTGGAATCGTCTTAGGCCTAATTCCTATTACTTTAGCGGGATTATTCGTGACTGCGTATTTGCAATACAGGCGTGGGGATCAGTTGGATCTTTGATTGAGTCATTTTTTTTTTTTGATTGACCTCCTCCAGACCAGAGAGGAGGTCAAATTGAAATTGGAGTTACAATTCAATTTTGTTAAGTTATTTTACTCTGCTTCGACATAAAATAGATGGAATCACGCTCTGTAGGATTTGAACCTACGACATCGGGTTTTGGAGACCCGCGTTCTACCGAACTGAACTAAGAGCGCTTTCATTCATTCAAAAAGAAAATCTTTTTCTATTCCTAATGTATCTCACGTACGTATAGTCTCCACAAATTCAAGTTATACCCACTTTACTTTAATTGATCTCGTCGCTACTGCCTATAAAGAAGAAAGAAGTAATAGGTAGGGATGACAGGATTTGAACCTGTGACATTTTGTACCCAAAACAAACGCGCTACCAAGCTGCGCTACATCCCTTTTCCAAATTAAATTGTTGTACAATGCCATTGTACACAATTCCTGTCTTCTTTTCCACATCATAATTTTCTTCTTCTTTCTTTCTCTATCTATATATAGAACCCTCGTGTCATTTCTTCTTTTTGGTCTCATATAATTAAGGAATTATATACATATAAAATCCAATATAATTTCGCCTATAAAAGAAGGATTACTTTTCCTTGGTAATATATAGGAAGAAGGGGTCATCTTTTTCTTTTTTAGGGATAGGAAAATTTCGTCGATATGGTTCATTTTATATATAGCATAACAATCTTGGGCAAGAGTTTATGATCATATATGTATTCCAACAAGGAAGGAGGATTTTCAATGCGGGATATAAAAACATATCTCTCTGTAGCACCCGTGCTAAGTACTCTATGGTTTGGTGCTTTAGCAGGTTTATTGATAGAAATTAATCGTTTATTCCCAGATGCTTTGTCATTCCCTTTTTTTTAATTCTAGTTATTGCTATGGGAGGGATAGATTTCTTCGTGATATGACAAAATTTGATCCTTTTCAATCTTTTTTTAGTATCGGAAGGAAAAAGAAAGAAAAGATGGATTGGGTTGAACCTCAGAGTCATTAAAAATTTGGTAAACCCCATTTTTGAAAATAGAAATTCAATTTAAAGGGGTACCCAAGCTAAATAAGGCCTCAGAAATCAGAGCATAGAAAAGGCGGGGCTGGCTAATTAAATGAAAGGATTTCGAACCAAAATCTTTGCTAATTCGACAAGGATTGTATTCTTTAATTATTTCTCTATTTTTTATTACTTAATTAAAGAATAAAAAAAAATTATTCTAATGAATTTTATTCTTCTTCTTCGGATTCAAAATAGAAGAATAAAAGAATAAGTAGAAGAATTAAGTTAAGTCAATCCAAAAAGAAAAGGAGGTTCATGGCCAAGGGAAAAGATGTTAGAATCAGAGTTATTTTGGAATGCATCAGTTGTGTTCGAAAAGGTGCCAATGAGGAATCGACGGGGATTTCTAGATATAGTACTCAAAAGAATCGCCACAATACACCCGGACAATTAGAATTCAAAAAATTTTGTCGTTATTGTCGCAAGCATACGACTCATCACGAAATAAAGAAATAGGAACATCGTGTGTTTGATCTTTCCAAACAACAGAAAGAGTAAGAACTTCATATTTAATATATAAAGAAAACATAGTATAGAATACAAAATACAAATCAACTCATCTGATTTCCGGTAGATATTATTTCATATGTATAGAGGGTATTCATATACTATAATATGAATCAAATAAGATATGGATCAAAGAAAAACTACTTCTTCTGGATCCTAAATTAATAAAATAAAGAAGTGAATTTTCAAATTTTCAAATTTTAAATAAGGAATAAATCATGTATACATCTAAACAACCTTTTCTTAAATCTAAGCAACCCTTTAGTAAATCCAAGCAAACTTTTAATAAATCCAAGCAACCCTTTCGTAAATCCAAGCAAACTTTTCGTAAATTCAAGCAACCTTTTCGTAAATCTAAACAACCTTTTCGTAGGCGTCCCCGGATTGGCCCGGGAGATCGAATTGATTATAGAAACATGAGTTTAATTAATAGATTTATTAGTGAACAAGGAAAAATATTATCGAGACGAATAAATAGATTAACCTTGAAACAACAACGATTAATTACTCTTGCTATAAAACAGGCTCGTATTTTATCTTTCTTACCGTTTCGTAACTATGAGAACGAAAAGCAATTTCAAGCCCAGTCAATTTCAATAATTACAGGTTCTAGACCCAGAAAAAATAGACATATTCCTCAATTAACGCAAAAGTACAATTCCAATCGAAACTTAAGAAACAACAACCAAAATTTAAGAAACAACAACCGGAACTTAAGTTCCGATTGTTGATGTTTTATTCGAATTCGAAAGGGCCAGACCTATATATATTATAAAGAAAGTAATCCAGCTCGTTGATTCCTACCACTTAATCTTAATTTATTGTATCTTCCCGGAGTTCCCTCTCCGGGAATTCATCTTTTATTATTCCAGTATATTACTTTATTTATACCTTTAATTGATGATCTTTATTTTATTGGAAATCGTGTAAAGATTATTTGGATTTGATACAGCTACTTGTGCAAGCATTTTACGATTAAGAATCAATTTCTTCTTGTACAGGTTGTGTATTAATTTACTATAACTATCGAATACTTTATATACCCGCGTTGCTGCGTTTATCCGAGTGATCCACAAACGACGAAAATCCCTCTTTTGCCTACCTCTATCTCGATGAGAGGAAACAAAAGCTCTTTTTACCTGTTGGGTAATCATTCGATTAAGTCTTAAATGAGCCCCTCTAAAGTTTGAGGCAAATGAACGCATTTTTGTTCGTCGTCTCCGGGCTATATATCCTCGCGGAACTCTGGTCATTGAATCAAATTAACCTTAATGAATAACTAATGATTTCTCTTCTTTTAGCCACCCTTTTTCTCATTAATAACAAAACTAATTATTCCGATATATAAAATATTAATTCCAATGGCTTTTGCTATAGTAACCTTCCCAACCACGATTTTTTATTCCACTCCGTTCAGTTATTTCTATACGAAATAACAAATTCATTCTAATAATACTAAAAAAAATAGTGGGTTCCATCGTTTCTATGGTTCCCTTTTAAACGGTGAGGCCCTCTCTATACACCGGAGCCCTTTCTTTCATCAAAAGGTATTGCGAACTTGTATAGTCCACATTCTTTGGCTCTACCTATCCATTATAGAGTAAATAGCTCTTTTCACAATAAGAGTTATCCATACAGTGACGGTATTTAATTATGAAAGTTGGCTAAGTAGCTGACCCTGTTAGTCCGTTCTTTTAAGATAAAGGAGCATAAGCCTTTTTCTTTTTATTACTATTTCCTCCGCTTAATGGATAACCATTTGCTACCAATGGGAGAATTGCTTCTTATTTCCAATTTAGATAATTGGATTTGCACCAAAGGAAACCATAAATTCCATATACCATAGAAATCTAGGATAGAGAAGCTATATCCTATTCATTGGTACTAATCATGGATACTTCAATTTTTTTTATATTTGTTTGAAGTCATGATCTGAACGAGTCGCACATACACCCTAGCACATGTTCCTCGACGCTGAGGGCATCCTTTAAGCGCGGCCGTTTTTCGAGCATTTCGTATTGGCTGTCTTGCGTTTCTAATAAGTTGTTTAACCGTCGGCATGTTGTATGTATATAGAAAAAAATGGATTGGTTTAGATCCATCTTAACCTGATGATTGCTCATCATGAAGTCTTTCTATTTTCTATTAAATCGAGGAAAACACGAATTTAGCTGTGAAATAACTTTACAAGAAATCCGGACACTACCAATCCTTAAACATTTCTGGAAACCACACTGGATCAGTATCGCAGTGCTTGTCAATCATTTCATCCCCTACAATATCGACAAGTCCATAAGCTTTGGCTTCGTCTGCTGACATAAAAACATCCCTTTCCATGTCTTCGGATACAACCCAAAAAGGCTTGCCTGTTCTTACTGCATAAACCCTTGTGATCATTTCGCGAACTTTGTGTAACTCTTCTACTTCTAGTAAAAATTCTGGTGTCCTTGCCCGATAATAAGCACTAGCAGGTTGGTGAAGCATAATCCTCGCGTGAGGGAATGCTATACGCTTGGTGGGTTCTCCTCCAAGCAGAATGAAGGACGCCATGGAGGCGGCTATTCCGAGGCATATTGTATATATATCTGGTGTCACCGTTTGCATCGTATCAAAAATAGCCATTCCTGAGATTAGCCACCCGCCTGGGGAGTTTATAAACAAAAAAATATCACTAATTCCATCTTCTATACTCAGATATACCATGAGACCTGTAATATGATTCGTGATCTCGCAACGAATCTCTTGACCTAAAAAAAGTGTCCTTTCTCGATACATAACATTGTATAAGTCAACCCAAGTCGCTTCTTCATCTCCAGGAATCCGGTAAGGTACTTTTGGAACACCAATGGGCATATTAGATTAATATTATTAAATTTAAGTAAGAAAACCACACTTTAATATGGAAACGTAAGAATGGAACAGAAAGAAAGAATCCGCAGTTTATTGTCTTAATTTTTATTCTTATTCTATATGAATATTATAGATTCTATTAATACGTAGATTGAAAGGTTATACATATAAGGAATGTAAGACAGATTGAATAAAGAAAAGGGAATGGGTGATTTGAATGCTAAACAAAGAGGGGTAGCGATCTATTCTTCGTTTTTTCCAAATTGGCCAAGTTACCCATTGCATATTGGCACTTATCGAGTATAGAATAGATCTGCTTCTCTTTCTTCTTATGAACAGAATTGGCTTCTTATTTTTAATGGAATGAAATAAATATTCGCGCTTTCTGACACAGAATCCCCTAGAAGGGTTAGGTACATAGGATATGGATAGTCTTTTTCAATGCGATAAAATAAAGCGACATCGTGTCTATTTTTCTTTGCTAAAGGGGTATTTCCATGGGTTTGCCTTGGTATCGTGTTCATACTGTCGTATTGAATGATCCGGGTCGATTGCTTGCGGTGCATATAATGCACACAGCTCTAGTTTCTGGTTGGGCTGGCTCAATGGCTTTATACGAATTAGCAGTTTTTGATCCCTCTGATCCTGTTCTGGATCCAATGTGGAGACAAGGTATGTTCGTAATTCCCTTCATGACTCGTTTAGGAATAACGGATTCGTGGGGTGGTTGGAGTATTTCAGGAGGAACTGTAACAAATCCGGGTATTTGGAGTTATGAAGGTGTGGCAGGTACGCATATTGTGTTTTCTGGCTTGTGTTTCTTGGCAGCGATCTGGCATTGGGTATATTGGGACCTAGAAATATTCTCTGATGAGCGGACGGGAAAACCCTCTTTGGATTTGCCCAAGATCTTTGGAATTCATTTATTTCTTGCAGGGGTGGCTTGCTTTGGCTTTGGGGCATTTCATGTAACGGGTTTGTATGGTCCTGGGATATGGGTATCCGATCCTTATGGACTAACTGGAAAAGTACAAGCTGTAAATCCAGCGTGGGGTGCAGAAGGTTTTGATCCTTTTGTTCCGGGGGGAATAGCTTCTCATCATATTGCTGCGGGTACATTGGGTATATTAGCGGGCTTATTCCATCTTAGTGTCCGTCCGCCTCAACGTCTATATAAAGGATTACGTATGGGCAATATTGAAACTGTACTTTCCAGTAGTATCGCTGCTGTTTTTTTTTGCAGCTTTCGTAGTTGCTGGAACTATGTGGTATGGGTCAGCAACGACCCCAATCGAATTATTTGGGCCTACTCGTTATCAGTGGGATCAGGGATACTTTCAGCAAGAAATATATCGAAGAGTTAGCAATGGTTTAGCCGAAAATCTTAGTTTATCAGAAGCTTGGTCTAAAATTCCCGAAAAATTAGCCTTTTATGATTATATTGGTAATAATCCGGCAAAAGGGGGATTATTCAGAGCAGGCTCAATGGACAATGGGGATGGAATAGCTGTTGGATGGTTAGGACATCCCGTCTTTAGAGATAAAGAAGGACGTGAGCTTTTTGTACGCCGTATGCCTACTTTTTTTGAAACATTTCCGGTTGTTTTGGTAGATGAGGAGGGAATTGTTAGAGCAGACGTTCCTTTTAGAAGAGCAGAATCCAAATATAGTGTTGAACAAGTAGGTGTAACGGTGGAGTTCTATGGTGGCGAACTTAATGGAGTAAGTTATTCTGATCCTGCTACTGTAAAAAAATATGCGAGGCGTTCTCAATTAGGGGAAATTTTTGAATTAGACCGGGCTACTTTGAAATCTGATGGTGTTTTTCGCAGCAGTCCAAGGGGTTGGTTCACTTTTGGTCATGCTACCTTTGCTTTGCTCTTCTTTTTCGGACACATTTGGCATGGCGCTAGAACATTGTTCCGAGATGTTTTTGCTGGTATTGATCCAGATTTGGATGCTCAAGTGGAATTTGGAACATTCCAAAAAGTGGGAGATCCAACTACAAGGAAACAGGCAGTTTGATACACATTGTTATAGTATCTTTCACCTCTCTTTTTTGATTTGACATGGGAAACATCTCCCATCCTTTCTTTGACTCTTTTTCTTTCTTTATATGGGAAATTATCCCAAATGACAAATGAATAGGTGTGGAAGTTATAATTGTAAATAAACCAGGATCGAATCTATGGAAGCATTGGTTTATACGTTCCTTTTAGTTTCGACTTTAGGGATAATTTTTTTCGCTATCTTCTTCCGAGAACCACCTAAGGTTCCACCAACTCCAACTAAAAGAATAAAATAATTTCATTTAAGTAAGAAGTCCCCCTATCTGGGAGACTTCTTACTTAAATTAGTCTCCGTGTTCTTCGAATGGATCTCTTAATTGTTGAGAGGGTTGCCCAAACGCGGTATATAAGGCATACCCAGTAAAGCTTACAAGTAAACCAGATATGGAGATGGCGACTAAAGTTGCTGTTTCCATTTTTATAGAATTTCAAGATTACAATGGATCTACGAAAAGATCGTGTATTTACAACTACAACGGAATAGTATACAAAGTCAACACCAATGATTAAATAGAATTTATGGCTACACAAACCGTTGAAGATAGTTCTAAACCTAGGCCAAAACGAACTGGTGCAGGTAGTTTACTGAAACCCTTGAATTCGGAATATGGGAAAGTCGCCCCGGGTTGGGGGACTACTCCTTTTATGGGGATCGCAATGGCTTTATTCGCTATATTCCTATCTATCATTTTAGAAATTTATAATTCTTCCGTTTTACTGGACGGAATTTTAACCAATTAGGTTTCTACTAACTAAAACTAGGAAGTCAGAGTTTTTCCATCCAAAAAAGCCTTTCTAGTTTAAGATCTACATTTCTAGATATTATGGTAGTTCGACCGCGGAATTTTTTTGTTTCGGTATCTCTGGAATATGAGTGTGTGACTTGTTAGAATTGATCCTATTGATAATACATAGAAAGGGCCTGTTATCTCTATCAAGATGATTCTAATTCGTCAGATATTATTTATTCTAGTATCTGGAACACGAAATAGATAGAGTGGATCAAAAAAAAATGGAACTATGATTCATACTCACTATTAAGACCTCGCAACCAGACTGAAAAATTCAAGTAGTTCTTAAATAAAAATAAAAAAGAAATTTTCTTCCTTCCAATTTTGTTTGCCCAAAAGACAACTTTTTTTCTCTCGATTTTGTCGAGTCATTACACTGATTCAATAAATGATTATCAAGCGGTTCTTATTCGAAGAACCCTTGCCTTTTGTTTAGCTTGAGACTAAATCATCGTGGCTCTAGTATGAATCTAAGGTTTTAATTGAACTGATTCATAGGATCTCAACAAGATAATTTCTATATTACGCATAAAAAAACAAATCCTTTATAGGGAAGAGAAAAGTCAAGAAGCCTCTAATGACCAACATAAGGGAAAGGAAGAAAGAAAGACGCGCCAACTTGAGATTTTTTGGCATTATCATCACAAAGAAGATATTCCGGATTTTTCTTATTTGATATCTTCAAGGCAAATCGACCCAATTCAGTGGCTGATGAAGTTTTGAACCTTTTTTCTAATATTCGTTGAAAATTTTTGTGTTTCTGCTTGAGCCGTACGAGATGAAATTTTCATATACGGCTCTTAGAGGGGGACTCGGGTTAGTTACCTATCTCAATAAAGTATATGATTGGTTTGAGGAACGTCTTGAGATTCAGGCAATTGCAGATGATATAACTAGTAAATATGTTCCTCCCCATGTCAACATATTTTATTGTTTAGGGGGAATTACACTTACTTGTTTTCTAGTACAAGTCGCTACCGGTTTTGCTATGACTTTTTACTACCGACCAACCGTTACAGAGGCTTTTTCCTCGGTTCAATACATAATGACCGAGGCCAACTTTGGTTGGTTAATCCGATCAGTTCATCGATGGTCAGCAAGTATGATGGTTTTAATGATGATCCTGCATGTATTTCGTGTGTATCTCACAGGGGGATTTAAAAAACCCCGCGAATTAACTTGGGTCACAGGTGTGGTTTTGGCTGTTTTGACTGCATCATTTGGTGTAACTGGTTATTCTTTGCCTTGGGATCAAATTGGCTATTGGGCAGTCAAAATTGTGACAGGTGTACCTGACGCCATTCCGGTAATAGGATCGCCTTTAGTGGAGTTATTACGCGGAAGTGCTAGTGTGGGCCAATCCACTTTGACTCGTTTTTATAGTTTACATACCTTTGTACTGCCTCTGCTTACTGCCGTATTTATGTTAATGCACTTTCCAATGATACGTAAGCAAGGTATTTCGGGTCCTTTATAGGGAAGGCATATCATAGAGAATTATAATTATCATATATCATATCGGGTAGGTTTTGGTATTTCATTGCTACAAGCATGGGTTATTGTAAAATAACACATGTCATTTGGATACTTCTCTTCAACTCCAAAGTATTTTTATAC
>NW_028260812.1:0-36633 GCF_056163025.1 Triticum urartu | reverse complement strand
TCAGATCATAATATATATCAATACCCTCTAATATATATCAATATTCCCCTTCTTTTTTCTATGCAAAAAAAATTCTATGCAAAAAAAAAGATATAGTAAAGTAAGTGATTCCATAAATTTACGCAGTTGCCCAAGAATTCACTATATATTCTTAATCAACGATTTCTTATATAGAGAGAACGGCCCTCACAAATTGAAAATACTAATTTGTTAAGAATCAATCGAATTGAAGTCATAGTGTCATCGTTGGCTGGAATCGATATATTCGCGAGATCCGGGTCACAATTTGTATCGACTAAAGAAATAGTAGGAATCCCCAAAATGGCACATTCCCGAAGAGCTATATACTCTTTTTGCTGATCAAGGACGATCACAATGTCTGGCAATCTCGTCATATATTTGATCCCGCCGAGATACCTTTGCAAAGTAGATAATTTTCTCTTCAAGATTGCCACATCTCTTTTTGGGAGATGGTGGAATTTTCCCATTTTTTCTTCTGCTCTTAAGTCTCTAAATTGAGAAAGTCTAGTTTTCGTAATCGACCAATTCGTTAACATACCACTGAACCACTTTTTATTAACATAATGACAACGAGCCCTTATTGCAGCTGATGCTACTAAATCTGTTGCTCTTTTTTTGGTACCAACAATTAAGAAACTTTTTCCCTGACTTGCTGCATCAAAAACTAAATCACAAGCTTCTGATAAAAAACGAGCCGTTCTAGCGAGATTTATAATATGAGTACCTTTACGCTTTGCCGAAATGTAAGGGGCCATTTTAGGATTCCATTTCTTAATACCATGACCAAAATGAACTCCTGCTTCTATCATCTCTTTCAAATTAATGTTCCAATATCTTCTTGTCATTTTTTCCACACTTCCTTTTTTTTAATCCTACCATTCCATTACGGAATTTAGTTCTTTTTGAAGATTAAGAAAGATCCGAAATAGCTTGAAATAAATAATAATTGTTCCGAGAGAACCTTGTACTAAGATAAGAGTTGGCCATTGATACATGGTATAAACATAACCACCTTAATGAATTAACTGACTTGTTTTACTTATTAAAATAAAAATCTTAAAAATCTAAAATTTGACCTGTTAGTGTTCTAAGTTCAAAAGTCTAGTAAAGTAAAAAATATTTTTATGGGGGTTCTTATGTCTCATAAAAATTGTTTGTTACGTCAGAATCTGAAGAAACTAATTCTGTATGGAGAAACAAAAAATCTCTCATTTCCGACGCGAATAGATTTTTTTTTTTTATTTCGAAATAAAGGTTCTTGTCTTGTGGGGAACGATGCACAAATTTTTGGAATCCGGTACCAACAGGTATAATCCCCCCCAGAACTACGTTTTCTTTCAAGCCTTTCAACCAATCAATGCGACCTCGTAGGGCAGCTTTTGCTAAAACTCGAGCAGTTTCTTGAAAACTTGCTTCAGATATGAAACTTTGGGTATTCAGGGAAGCCCTTGTTATTCCCAATAAGATTGCCCGATAATAGATCGATTCATCCAAAGCTCGTCCTGCTCGTTCCGCTCGCAATAGTCCGATTAATTCCCCAGGCGAAAAAACATTAGACATTCCATCTTCGGAAACCCGCACTTTTGATGTTACTTGGCGTATAATAATCTCTATATGTCTATTATGGATCTGTACCCCTTGGGATCGATAAACCTTTTGGATTTTATTAACCAAAGAGATACGACTTTGGGCTATGGTTAGCTCAGCTCCAATCAAGAATCCCCAAGGGACCCCAAGAATTCTTGGTATACGCTCATTCCAATCCTCAATTCTCCTTTCGAGATTCGGGGATAATGAATCAATTGAACGCGCTTCAAAGATTTGTTCCACTTTTGGAAGACCTTGCGTTATGTCACTAGATCTCGATTTTTCATATATAAACGTAACTAACCTATCTCCCTTGTAAAGGATTTCTCCATAATGACCATTAACAGTTGCTCCTGTAGTGGCCAAATAAGGTTTAGCTGCTCTTATAACAAAGGAATTCATATTTACAATGAAAATTTGACCGGATTTTTTTATGTGCGATTTAAATAGACATACATTTTCACAAATAAATTGTCCAAGGTGAATTATTGCCAATGTCTCTTCCCAAGAATCATGATGGACAAAGTGACAATTCAAAAGGAATGGATCCAACATTATGTTACTATCGAAATTAGAAATCCTTTTATTTTCATCTATTAAAGAGTATTTAAGTTCTTGAAGTACTTGGAAGGTTTGTTTTAAATTGTCAACGAACAAATATTTTTTTAACAGGATTTTATTATGCGTTAGTAAATAGTAAGATGAAGAAAAATGCGATATACTAGCTACAATAGCGCCTAAGGGCCCAAAAATTTCTCGAATAGGAATTCTAGGATTCCATTCTTTTATCGCATTGGGATGTTTTGAATTCTTGAATAAACCAATTCGAGAACAGTTGGATGCCGACAAAATCATCAAAGAGTGGTATTCTTTATTTCGATTCAACAAAGTGCCAATAGCTTCTGGATGTTGGCTAAGTGATTCAATCTTCGCCTTGGAATAAAAAGAATTGATATTGGCGCGATCTAACCTATTATGGGGAATCGGTCCTGCACTTGTCCTACCATACCTTTTTCGTGTATACGAAATAGTGGACTTGACTAACTCAATTCTTAGGAAATCGCGAATAAGATCATTTGCTCTTACCTCAACAAGGGAAGCACCAGCCTTTTCTTTTTCTTCTTGTTCCCAATTCACTACTAAGCAAGTTCTAACAAATTGACTATTTGTGTGATAAATTCTTTGAGTTAACTTGCTATTTTCATGAGAAATAAAATTGACAAGTCGAATTTGGAGATTATTTTCTTCTTGCAAGAGATCCTGCGGGAAAAGTGTTGCTAAATTTCTTCCTTCGTCCATTTCATATGCCACTGTAGGGCGAACGGAAACAAAATACTTTTCCTTGCTCTTGAGAATTTTTTTCCGTTGAACATAGACCCAATTTTTCCTTTTTTTTGATTCCTTAGAATCTTTTTTTTGTCTTTCTGGCGGTATCAAACAGCCACCTAATATCTTATCCGCCTCTTCAGGAAAATGAATATCTCCGGAAAATATTTTGAGTTCCGTATGGCTTTTTTTTCTCTTCACTCGGACCAGTCCGCCTAGTCGACTTCTTGTATTTTTTGTGAGTTGTGTATTCACTCCAATAATACTATTGTCAAGTATCTTTAGGGATGAAGATCTCGGCAAGATATGAAGTTCTTGAAGAATGAAAAAAAACCGATCTACTTCTTTTTGGTATTTTAGACTAAATTCTTTTGTTCCTCGATGCTCAATCAAACCCTCTTTTTTTAAGATGGAATCTTCCTCTGGGCTCTCGTATTCGTCCTCTGAATCTTCTTCTGAGTCTTCCTCTAAAGTACCATATTTTTCCTCTGCGCTTTCCCCGGGGCTGCCATATTCGTCTTCTGAGTCTTCCTCTAGAGTTCCATATTCGTCCTCTTGGGTCCTATATTTGCTCTCTGGGCTCCCATATTCCTCTTCTGAGTCTTTCTCTAAAGTCCTATATTCGTTCTCTGGGTTCCCATATTCGTTTTCTGGGCTCCCATATTCGTCTTCTAGGGTTTCATATTCGTATTCGTCTTCTAGGATTCCATATTTAGATTCTTCTAGGGTTTCATATTCATATTCGTCCTCTCGGGTCCTGTATTCGTCTTCTAGGGTCTCATATTCCTCTTCTGAGTCTTCCGCTCGAGTCCTATATTCTTCTTCTAGGGTCCTATATCTAAATTTAACAATTCCTGAACCCTTTTTATCTTTTCTGTATCGGGGATCGTCAAAATAAGCAAAAATAGTATTTCTACGTAAAACACCCATAAGGGGGATTTCAATCGAAATCCCAAAACAGGATATTAGTTCTTTCTCTTGTTCTTGATGATATTGTAATGGAATGACGAACCTATTTCTTCGCTTTTTCGCCAACAAATCTGAATTATCTTGAAAAATAGAAGGATAGATAAAATTCCAATGGCCATTGGACATGATTCGATCCGACGTTGAATAATCAAGAATTTCCCTATCTTTTTTACCATAAGTATTCATTTGATCTTGATCCTTGTGGAGTGAAAAAGACGCTATACTGGATCTGCACATACTTACTGACAATATCCATAAATGGCTTGTTTTTGGTAATCGGCGAAGATTACCATATTGATATTCGGGCGCATGGTAAACATCAGTACTCCAGTGCATTTCGCCGTCTGATTCAGAATAAATATGCTTTTGTACCCTTTCTTTAAAATGTAAAGTGGACGTTCCGGCACGAATCTCCGCAATTACTTGTTCGGATTTTACATATTGATCATTTTGCACTAGAATCAAGCTTTTTGAGGGAATATTCACACTATATAGAATATCTTGACTCTGAATAGTTACATGCAAGTCTATATAACATAGAAAAGCAGGCTGCCCATGACGGGTACGTGTGGGGTGAACCAAATTCTCATTGAATTTTATTTTTCCATTCGAAGGGGATCGTACAAGGTCGGCAGTACCCCCTGTGAATACTCCGCCAGTATGAAAAGTTCTTAATGTTAGTTGAGTCCCTGGCTCCCCAATTGATTGACCTGCAATAATACCTACGGCTTCTCCCAATTCGACCAGATCACTATGAGTAGGACTCCGGCCATAGCATAATTGACAGATCCAAGAAGTGCTTCGGCAAGTAAAGGGGGTTCTAATATATATTGGTTGTGCTCGAAATGGTTGTGCTCGAAAGGCAGTTATGAATCGATTGACTAATCCAATTCCAATATCTTGATTTCGCGCGGCAATGCATCGTGAACCGATATATATATCGTCTGCTAATACACGACCAATTAGTGTTTGGACAAAAAGTTTTTCCGTCATCCCATTTTGAGGACTTACAGAAATACCTCGGATAGTACCACAATCTCTTCTACGCACAATAATATGTTGAACTACTTCAACAAGTCTACGTGTAAGATATCCAGCATCTGCTGTTCGCACAGCAGTATCTACAACCCCTTTGCGGGCTCCATAGCAGGAAATTATATATTCTGTCAAAGAAAGTCCCTCGCGTAAATTGCTTTGAATAGGTAAATCAATCATTTGTCCTTGAGGGTCCGACATTAATCCTCTCATACCTACTAATTGGTGTACTTGAGATGCATTTCCTCTGGCTCCTGAAAAAGACATTAGATAGACTGGATTAGAAGGATCCGTTATCCGAAAATTTGAATTCATTTCTTGTTTCAAATATTCACTTGTCGCATACCATATCTCAACAGATTGGCGTAATTTTTCTACCGCGTGTACAGCCCCATAATAATAGTGTTTCTCCAAAAGAAAACTCTGTTGTTCCGCGTCTTGGACTAACCATCCCTTAGAGGGTATTGTTAAAAGATCCTCGATTCCTAACGAAATCGATGTAGTAGTGGCTTGATGGAAGCCCAGAGTCTTTAGTTGATCCAGTATATGGGATGTATATCCCATTCCAAAATGATCTATTAATCTGCTAATAAGTCGTTTCATACCAGTTCCGTCTATCTCTTTATTATGAAAGACCAGATTGGCCCGTTCCGCCATACATAAGTACCCCCTTTTCGGCTGAGTAGGATTCGACAATTGCTGAGTAGGATTCGACAATGGGCCTGAGTCAGTGATTCGAAAATTTAATTAACTTAATTGCCTCAATCTCAATCTGGATTCGCGTGGCAAATAATGATGATACTAGGGAAATCGGAATGCCCCCCGAAAGGGGAGGGGCATCGCCGAATCTAACTTTCTTGTTTAGGTAGTGTATGAATAGGCCTGACTAAATCCTTGTATGGCTTCCTCTATTTCTCTATAAAAAGAAATATGACCAAGAGTGGTTCGAATGTATATCGAACGAATTTCTTTTTTTCTATTTCCCATTATTAGATAGTGGGCATAAATCTCATGATAAGTCCCCAAAGATTCATATTGAACTTCAATCGGAACTTCTCTTGACCCAATGACGCGTTGATCCAGGTTCCATCGTAGCCACAAGGGACTATCTAAACTGATTAGTTTTTGTCTATAAGCTCCCAGTGCATCATAAGAACTAGAAAAATGGGGTTCTTTATCTTTCCTATATTTAAAATTATTATTATTATTGTAATTTACTTTTAGATTTGGGTAGTTTCTGCAACTATTATATCTATTTGCACAAATACCTCGACGCTTTCCAATCGTTAATACATAAAGCCCGATAAGCATGTCTTGGGTTGGTACGCAAATAGGATCCCCAATAGCGGGAGATAAGAGATTCATATGAGAAAACATAAGTAAACGGGCTTCTGCCTGAGCTTCCAAGGATAAAGGTAGATGAACAGCCATTTGATCTCCATCAAAGTCCGCATTGAAACCCTTACACACTAATGGGTGTAAAGAAATAGTACGCCCCTCTACTAAAGTGGGTTGAAAGGCCTGTATGCCTAATCTATGCAGGGTAGGTGCTCTATTTAACAGTACAGGATGTCCCCGCATAACTTCTTGAAGTATTTCCCATACAATGGGTTCTTTTTCCCAAATTTTCCTTTTAGCAATCCTTACATTAGAAGTGGCGCGTTTCGTGATTAAATCGCGAATTACAAATAGCTGAAAAAGCTTTATTGCTATCTCTAGAGGTAATCCACATTGATGTAATGAAAGCGAAGGACCCACAACAATGACAGAACGCCCCGAGTAATCGACCCGTTTCCCAAGCAGAGTCTCGCGAAACCTTCCCTCTTTACCTTCAATTACATCTGAAAGTGATTTGTATACTTTATTGTGACCATCCCTCGTCGGTTGCCCGCGGGACCCACTATCAAGAAGTGTATCCACGGCTTCTTGTACCAATTTTTCCTGGCACATTACTAAATCTGCTGGCGCTAATTCACTTCTTTTTAATAGATAGGCAAGATTGTTGTTCCGACGGATAACTCTCTTATAAAGTTCATTAATGTCTGAAGTCACTACTTTATCTCCAGACCTATAAACAATAGGTCTCAATTCGGGAGGAAGAACCGGTAATAAGCACAAAACCATCCATTCTGGTTCTACATTTGTTTGAATAAAATGTTTCGCCAATTGCATGCGTCTAATCAAAAAAACTTTTCTTATTCGTCTTTTTCTATCTTCCCACTCATCTCCACTATACCCCTCGTCTTCTAATTCCTTCCATTCGACCAAAGAATTCTCTATAATAATTCGCAAATCCAAATCTGCTAATTGTTCTCTAATAGCACCTGCTCCTGTCGCAATTTCCCGATTTCGAAATGTTGCAAAGCCTGGGGTAGAAAAAAAGGGAGAAATGCTGTGGTTACAGGATGCAATTTCCTCTTCGAATAAACCTCGTAATCGTAAAAAAGTGGGTTTTTTAGTGCTGGGCCTAGCAAAAGAGAAATCGCCGTATACTAGGCCCTCCAACTTCTTAAGAGGTTTATCTAAAAGATTCGCGATATAACTAGGAAGACCTTTCAAATACCACACATGAGTCACGGGACATGCGAGTTTGATGTATCCCATTTGATATCTTCGTATCCGAGAATCCACAAATTCGACCCCGCATTTTTGGCAAAATCTTTCGTCTTCGTTTTCAGCTCCGCTCGCTCGAGAATTGCCACAAGCGCAAATCCCGCTTTTTATGGGTCCAAAGATTCTTTCGCAAAACAATCCATCTTTTTCTGGTTTATCGGTTTTATAATGAAAAGTAGAGGGCCTTGTGACTTCGCCAACGACTTCTCCATTAGGTAGGTTTTTGTTAGCCCAAGCCTTTATTTGTTGAGGGGAAACGAGTCCAATTTGAAGTTGTTGATGTTTATATTGGTCAATCATAAAATAGAAATAAGAAAAGAATTTATATTTATTCCGATCAAACTTCCTCCCTATTAACCTGGAAGTTCTTTTCAGATACAAGGAAATGATTCAGTTCTAGAGCCAAAGATCGTAGTTCTCGAACGAGCACTCGAAAAGATTCTGGAGGATCCTCATGATTAGGTATTCTTTTTCCCCAGATCGTAGCATTAAGTATTTCTTGGCGAGCTATAAGATGGTCAGATTTATAAGTAAGTATCTCTTGTAAAATATGAGCAACACCAAATCCTTCTAAAGCCCAAACTTCCATTTCTCCTACTCGTTGTCCCCCTTGCTTGGCTCTTCCTCTAACCGGTTGTTGTGTAACAAGTGAGTAGGGCCCAGTAGAACGCCCATGAATTTTCTCATCAACTTGATGAATTAATTTTAAGATATAGGACTTCCCTATTAGAACAGGTTGCTCAAAGGGGTCGCCTGTTCTTCCATCAAATATTCTGCTTTTTCCCGGGTACTCGGGTTCAAATACCCATGGATTTTTTGTTTCTTTACTGGCTTCATATAATTCTGAAAACACAAGTTTTCTTGAAGCCTCTTGCTCATATCTCTCATCAAAGGGTGCTATTCTATAATGTTTCTTTAGCAGATCCCCCGCTAATCCGAGCGAGCTTTCAAATATTTGTCCCACATTCATTCGGGAGGGTACTCCTAAGGGATTGAAGACCATATCAACGGGTGTTCCATCTTGCAAATAGGGCATATCTTGCCTAGGCAAAATTTTGGAAATGATCCCTTTATTCCCATGTCTTCCGGCTACTTTATCCCCAACTTTGATTTCACGTTTCTGTAAAATATATACACGAACCATTATGTCGAGCGGGTCCCTTTGGATCCATTTCACATCGATAACGCGCCCTCTTCCACCTATAGGTAATTTCAGAGAAGTTTCTTTTGAAGTGGAAACCTCAAGGCCAAATATGGCCCGTAATAATCCAGCTTCCGCGATATAAGATGATTCGCTCGCTATCTGAGGCGTTAATTTACCTACTAAAATATCACCAGTTTCTACCCAGGATCCCAACCTAACAACTCCATTTCTGTCCAAATTGCGGAGTAAATGTTCTTCTAGATGTGGTATTTCTTTAGTGATTTTTTCAGCGGAGCCCTGGCTTGTCGTATCCGTCTGAATTTCATATTTCCGGATGTGAAAAGAGGTATAAATATCTTCATATACCAAACGTTCGCTAATTAGTACTGCGTCTTCAAAATTGTAACCTTCCCATGGCATATAAGCTACTAATACGTTTTTTCCTAAAGCAAGTTCGCCCCCAATTGTAGCAGCTCCTTCTGCTAAAATTTGTCCTTTTTTAATGGATTTACCCCGTGGAACCCGGGGTTTTTGGTGCATACAAGTATTTTTGTTAGAGCGACGGTGGTTAACTAAAGGAATACTTATAGTCTTCCCACTACTTGATAAAAGTATCTTATGACTATCAGTAGAAATGATCTTTCCCTCGCGTTCGGCTATAATGGAAACCCTCGAATCTAGAGCTGTTTGGCGTTCCAATCCAGTTCCAACAATGCATTTCTCGGACCGAGAAAGCGGAACTGCTTGGCGCTGCATATTAGAACTCATTAAAGCCCGATTCGCATCATTGTGCTCAATAAAAGGAATGAGAGAACCCCCAATAGAAAAATATTGGAAAGGAAAAATACTTCTAACATGAATCTGTTCCCATGCAATAGTCAAGAATTCTTGACGGTATCTAGCCGGAACAACCTGTTCTTCCTGAATACCTTGATTCAAGGACAAAGAATTTCCTGCTGCTATCATATAATATTCATCTCTATTTGGTGATAGATAAACCACCTGTCTCTCTTTTTTTTCTTTTGCTTTCTCAGCAGATATTTCATAAAACGGACTCTCTATGGATCCCCACAAGTGATCAATTCTCGCATGAATTGTTAAGGATCCAGTAAGTCCAACATTGATTCCTTCAGACGTGTCAATTGGACAAATACGCCCATAGTGACTCGGATGAATATCTCGGCTCCGAAAACTTGCGGTTCTCCCCGTCAACCCTCCAGGACCTAAACAACTCACTTTTCGCCCATGAACAGTTTGTGTCAATGGATTCGTTTGATCAAAAACTTGAGATAACGGGTATGTGCCAAAAAAGGTCTCATAAGTAGTTATTAATAAAATTGAAGTTGAAGTTGGAGTTACCAAAGTTTGGGGAGTCGGTTTCGATTGACGTATGAATACTCTACGAATAGTTTTTTGAACTGCATGTTGTAAACGACCAAGAGCCAATCCGAATTGATCTTGTAACAGATCCGCAACCGAACGAATACGTTTATTTTTCAAGTGATTCATATCGTCATCGTCAAGTATACCCGTTCCAAATTTCATTCCAATCAAATGATCCGTAGCGGCCAATACATCTCGTGGTAACAAGAATGTATTGTTCTGAGGAATATCAAGATTAAGTCTCCGATTCATATTTCGTCGACCAATCCTTCCTAATTCACATTTTTGTTGAAAAAATTTCTTTTGTAATTCCTCGCATAAGGACTCCGAAAATACCAGGTCCCCACCTACACAAGCAAATTGTTGATAAAACTCCAAAATAGCTTTTTCTTTTGACTCAATCCTCTTCTTCTCTTTAGCATTCGGGAAAGACAAGAAAATTTCAGGGTAGGAAACATTATCCAGAATTTCTCTTAGATTCGAACCCATAGCTGATGATAGAACTAGAATAGATATCTTTTGTTTTCTACTCACGCGAGCCCATATCCTTTCTTTTTTATCAATTGCTAATTCCGATCTCCCCCCCCAATCTGATATTATAGTGCCAGTGTAGATAGAAATTCCCTTATGATCTAATTCCGAGCGGTAGTAAATACCAGGACTTAGCAATATTTGATTGATCACAATTCGGTATATTCCATTTATAATAAAGGTTCCTAAGGAATTCATTATAGGAATGTTTCCGATAGAAATGGTTTGCTTTTGCACATCGAAACCAAAAATTAATCTCGCAGATACATATAATTCGGAAGAATAGGTGAGTGATTCATACACAGCATCTCTTTCTTTTATCGAGGGTTCTAGCAGTTGATATCCTTTCGCAAATAATTGAAATGCAATTTCGTGATCTGGATCTTTAATTGTTGGAAACTTGTCAAGTTCTTCTGCCAAGGCTTGATTAATGAACCTACAAAATCCCTCGAATTGGATCTGACTAAATCCGG
The DNA here is from genome assembly GCF_056163025.1 of Triticum urartu. Lineage (NCBI taxonomy): Eukaryota > Viridiplantae > Streptophyta > Magnoliopsida > Poales > Poaceae > Triticum > Triticum urartu. The sequence continues at coordinate 25,551 of NW_028260812.1, read as the reverse complement.
GTATTGTGGACATTCCCTCGTTTCCATTCCGGAGCATCTTAATCTTAAGTTTCCTGTTTATCAAAGAAAAATTCCATTATCAGCTCACTCTTCATCAATCCCTATGGATCGATCTAGCAATCATGGAATCTATATTCTGTTTACTGAATCACATGAAATTCTAGGGAACTCCACATACGTATTTCATATATGTATTTCATACATATGAATAGAGACCATTTGGACGAAAGTTCGAGTTTGCCAGGGGTACAAATGAAATGAAAATGAATTGATAAAACATTCCTACAAAAAAAATTCTGCCACTTATACTTTATGTTATGATATTCTAATCAGATTGGATGGCAAAGATTTCTCATTTTATCTCCTTTCTATGAATGTAATAAAGCCGTAATATAATATACTAGAAAGTTTGACTTTACTTCGATTTAGAATAGCGTGCTTACTTTAATTTCTCAAAATAATTTGAGGGTTCTTTTTTATTTCGGATCGGAGTAGTATAATTGCTAGAAAATTCAGTATTTCATTGTGGAATTCTAAAATAAAGTAAGTCCCTTTTTTAAGTACATGCCAATCTAGTTATCCACCTCTCCCCATATCCATGCTTTTCTTTTATCGTAATTTCACTTGGGTACGCCAAGATAGTCAGGTTATACTCTATATCAGAGCAAATTTCCTTTTTTTATTCAAGATATTTAATTTAATACTTTGAAAAATTAAAGCATGATTCCCCATAGAGATATGTACATAAAGGGGATCTTTGGATAATAATGCTGTTCGGACCTAAAGTTTACCTATACACGGATTAAGCATAAAGCCATAATATTTTATTATGCCATTGAAGGGGGGGGAGATAATACCGATTTAAGAGTAGTTCACTACTGCAATAAAAAAAAGAGAATTCTAGTTAACGGTTCCAATTTATTCTGAATTTTGCAGCCTGTGAATAGAAATCCACTTTTTCTTCTTTTTCATCTCAATAGAAAGAAATGGGAAGTTTTATTGTGTTAACAATGTATGTTTTAAGATAGAATCTATCGAGGAGAATAATAGAAACTGGATCAAAAAAAGCAGGAATAGATTTTTTGAAAAAGATTGGAAAAAAGTAAGTAGAATTATATTCAAAATAAAAGGGGCTTTTCGTAAGAAAACGTGGATGAATACTTGCTGTTTTCTAGATTTTTGATCGGATTTTTTGGCGGCATGGCCAAGCGGTAAGGCAGGGGACTGCAAATCCTTTATCCCCAGTTCAAATCTGGGTGCCGCCTGATCAATAAAATACTTAGGTTTTTTTTATAGTGCTGATCGAATTCGATAAATTTTTACTTCGCATAAGTTCGGGCAAGAGAGTAACTGGGCCTGCCGATACTGGGTTTAGAGAAACCATACCATAGTTCTATCCTCAAACTAGGGTTAGGGTTTGTTTTGACGGTAGTGGCCAAAATGGTTATCAATAGGGGTGAGGTAGTGTTTCCTTATTCTTTTATTATATGAATTTGAATTGGTTCTTAATTGAGATTCGATTTGATAATTTTAAAATACGAGGATAAGATGTCAGAAATCTTGGTATCCAAAGAAAGGTCCCTAAGGGGCATTCTTTTTTTTTTTCAATCTAAGATTCAAGAAGGGACTCCACGAAAGAATATCAAGACTTACTAATTATTATACATTTTTTTATCGTACATCTTATGTTACCTACATACACTAAAGTAAGGACTACTTAATTCTAACGAGAATCAGATTAAATAGGTCGATCAAAAATCAATTTAGGAGTTGTATTATGGATAAAATCTCTTCATTCTTTCATAGAATGATACAAAGCAAGGCTGCAGGGTTTAGGTCAAAAATAAACATTAGGTAAGGTAGGTATCCAATAAATATTTATCTATCGATAATTTTATGGTATATTCGGGCGTCCTTTGCTTAAAAAAAAAAAAAAGAGTAACAAAAGGAATAAAAAATCTTCCTATTCCCGCTTCTTCTATTCAGGACATCATTCCCGTACTCTTTCTTTTTTAAGGAAAAAAGGGCTATAGTATCTCGTATTTTTAATGCTCTCTAATTCTACCAGAATTCCTATAAGAATTTGTTAGGAGTAAATTCCTTGAACTGATTGATCCATGGCCTTAGGGCGGAATCCCTTTTTGACTCTGTACCCTTGATTCCACTATGATTATTGATCAATAGTAGAATAATCCCTTCATAGAAATAGGAGACATAATTTAGATGGATATAGTAAGTCTCGCTTGGGCTGCTTTAATGGTAGTCTTTACATTTTCTCTTTCACTAGTAGTATGGGGAAGGAGTGGACTCTAGGGATACTACTAATTGATTAAGTAATCAAATTGTTGTATCAATTCTTTTCTTTAATGGATCATTTTGCATTAATCATTTTGTCAAACGTTATTCTTTAATCTTTTTCTTTAGTTTTGTTTCACTCCTGTAAGAAACTCTTGTATTGTAAGTTGTAATGTAAGAAAGAGCCATTATACCAATTCAGAATTTCTACTAGAAATGACGAATGGTTAAAAAAAGTTCTATACATAAGAAAATTAGACTTTCTTCCACGGAACTATTCACGGCATATCACACATTTTCCATTTCCTTTTACTTTTTACTATAGTCTATTCTTCATATTATTTTTCTTTCCTTCCATGGATTCTTTGGTCAAGAATTGTCTTAGATTTTTTTATTTTGACCTGATTGAAATTAAGTGGATGCAATGAAAAAAGAAATTGAATTAGACTACTTAACTATTTCAATCTACTAATCTATTCTATGTAGATTCAAAGATAATATAATAGAAAGAATCTAAAGTGTCGTAGAAAAAACTATATGTAGTTCTTTCTACCACACTTTAAGATTCCAACCAGATCCTTTCATTTAAGACTTGGATTTTTTTTATTTAATCCCTTTTTAATTTCTTCAATGATTAATTGGAATTCCAATTAATTATTTTGGCTGACTGTTTTTACATAAATAATAAGTAAAAAAGAAGTAGGAACTAGAATGAACAGTGCAGTAGCAATAAATGCGAGAATATTGACTTCCATAACCTCTTTATTTTTTATTTTCACAATAACTCGGGATGTAATCCCATGGAGAGGAAAAAGGGGTATCTTGTAAATTCAAGGGTAGGGCTTGCATTCTGATAATACTGAATCAATTCAATATTATGAATATCGGATCTATCAAATCAATTCATGGATGAGAGTTATATTTCACGGATGAGAGTTATATAGTATAACATAGGAAGATCCTCTATCCACACTAAGACCAAAATGGGTTTTTTGATTGGATTAGGAATTCCCTCTTTTTTAATCCTTTTCTACTTTTTCTTTTCTATATCTCTAACCCACGAGCTTTCTTAATCTTATACTTTCTTAATCTTATACAATTTCCCTTCCTTTTTCTTATAGTTATACATACAATTATGTATGTATTATATGACCAACTTTCACTTTCTATGGGTCACATAGACATCCAAATAAGCAGTAGAAGTGAGATGGGGAAAAGAGGTCTGAAATAAAAAGGGAATACGATTTATGTATGGATTCCGGTAAAATACCGGTACTCTATTCCATAAGAGTGGAATAGGAAATTAAGATGAGGATGGTATCATCATAAAGAAAGATAGAGTAATATAATATCCTAAATTCTACTAATCCACATATCGTATGTGTGTCTTTCTTTATCGATTGGGAGTAGTGAAAAAAAAATTCCTATATGCCCTCCCTCCCTCTTTAATGAGAGATGCAAAATAAAAAAGTGAAGTAAGGGTGCCCTGTGGGTATTTGATCTTGCTCCCTGCCCCTTTTTTTCATGGAAAAAGGAAATATCAATTTCTCCATTCATTGAACCCTAGTTCGGGACTGACGGGGCTCGAACCCGCAGCTTCCGCCTTGACAGGGCGGTGCTCTGACCAATTGAACTACAATCCCCGCGGGGTGTATGGCATACCCATTCTTAAATAGAACCATAAGAAGATTCGATTCGTCTTTCGTACTCTAAGAAATAGACGAATCATATACTACATACCCACATATTATATTATACGTGGGTATAGTGAGAGTGACATAACTAGTATGTCGTGATTTTTTATCACTAAAAATGGATAATAATCCAGCCTTCAATAAGAAAAACTCTTTTGTTTGTAAGAAAGGAATGAGAGAGATATGGATTAGAAAAAAAAATTTCCCTTTTTTCTTTATCTTTTATTTCTATAGATCAGACATTTTATTTTATGGAAGAAAAACAAAAGGATTTAGTTCATACTCACGAAGCCCTAGATTTTTGGTTTGGGCCGAGCTGGATTTGAACCAGCGTAGACATTGTCAACGAATTTACAGTCCGTCCCCATTAACCACTCGGGCATCGACCCAGGAAGAATTTATTCTAGGGTTTTTGCTAATCTATGATTAACCTCCTTTCATAATACTCCCTACCCCCAGGGGAAGTCGAATCCCCGCTGCCTCCTTGAAAGAGAGATGTCCTGAACCACTAGACGATAGGGGCATCACTAGACGATAGGGCCATATACAACCGCTCGTGATTATACTATAATCATAGTATGAGCAGTTTTTTGGAATTGTCAATATACTCGAAAAGTATAAATAGATCCAAAGCAAAGAGTTTTTCCAACTTTTCTGTTATGTTTTCATCTAGGATTTTTTTTAGTTGATCGTTATAGATTAATTCTCCGTGCTTCATTTAGTGTTCATACCAAAAATGCATCCATCCCGCACTAAGTCATAAAATTCTCTAAAAATATAGAGAAAGTTTCAAAAACAAAGAAAAAAAGTGAATCAATTTAGTAGAAAAGTACTCTATCAGATTCGAACCAACGACTTACGTCTTAGCACGAGATTACTCTACCACTAATTTAAAAAGCCCTTTATCGGATTTGAACCGATGACTTATGCCTTACCATGGCATTACTCTACCACTGAGTTAAAAGGGCTTTTTATTTAATTCAAAAATTAGCCACTTGGATTTCCCATTATGGGTCTACTGCATAATGTACATATTATATATATAATATATAGAGATAGAGAGAGAGACATTATGTAGAGATTGTATATGTATATATCGATATCTTGAGAGCTCAAAATAAAATTAATAAAAAAAAACATACCCTACATAACATATCCAACTCTTCTTGGTTCAGGGTTTTCCGTTTCCGAAGACTAGTAAAATAGGCGGATTCTGGAACCCCAAGGATTCAACGGTATATGGATATGGAAAATATAAGATTTCCGATCCTAGCGGGAAAAGGCGGGGAACAGATACCCAATAGGATATAGGATCCTTGGGAGGAACTTTTGGTAATGGCCTTGATCCTCTATGCTATTTTTTATGTGTTCTTAGTTCTATTGAACTTTTTGCATTCTTTTAAACAAGAATCTAATAAACTAGAATTGAGTCAGTGGAAAAAAGGAGAGAGAGGAAAGTGTTAAATGGAGAGAGTCGACTAATCAGAGACTTTTAGGATCTTCTTTACATCAGGTAAATCTGTCGGCCCTGTCCGTTTTTTTCTTTAAGTTACGACTCTTTGCTGCTTACTTCTATCAAGCCATAGGGAAAGTCTATGATGAATTTGGAAAACTCATCTCACTCTTACTCTATGGCTCGGACTTAATGGGGGAAGAAAACATCTTCCATAATTTCTTTTTTGTTCAATTCTGGACAAAAAAGAAAAGGAAAAAAGGAATTTATAGGGACAGTGTTACCCCCTATATCCCCTAGTTTATATTGTAGGAATAATAAAACAATTTAGCAGTCTGACACACTTACGTCCTTGCAAAGTAAATAATTATTATTGTAGTCGTAACCGTAGAATAGGATCCTAATCAAAATAAATACATTTGGTTCAGGCGCTATTAGCATGGTAAGAAAAGATTTTTTTTACAGACCAGAGGGGCTATCTAAATCCTAAAGTAAAGGCGAGCGATCGAAGTAGAAGTACCAACGGCTCAGTGTCATGAACCTTCTCCATCTGATTCAATAAGGGGGAATTAGCCTTCTTGTCAAATGGCTATCCTTGACAAAGGGTACCATTTATACCATAATCTACAATGTAGCGGGTATAGTTTAGTGGTAAAAGTGTGATTCGTTCTATTAATAACTGAATTTGAAATGATATACTTAAGGCATCCTTAAGTTTTTTATTTTTATATTCCGATGAAAACTTTAGTTCTTATAAAGGATTAAATCCTTTTCCTCTCAATAGCATATTGAGGAAGAATATACATTCTGGCGATTTGTATCCAAAGACTAATTTAAATTGCATCCAAAATAAAAATAGGATTATGAGTACAGAGTCGCGAAGCATAATTTTGCATTGGATTAAGTATTCCAATTTTGAAAATATGAGTAAAGGATCTATGGATGAAGATACAAAAAAGTTGATTTCCAATCGTAACTAAATCTTCTTAAAATAAGGAATAAGGAAGCCAAATAGCTAAAAAACGATAGTTTTGGTTTACTAGAACCATCCGCATATTGTTTCAGCTCGGTGGAAACCCAATTCTTTTCCTCAGGATCTCTTGAATGAAATTAGGGAACGAAGTAAGTAGATTAGATGAATTTAGATAGAATTTCTATCTCCTACTCTATAAGGATCATCTAGAAAGCGGAGAGCTTTGGTTCCATTCAAATAGAAAAGCTGACATAGATGTTAAGTGGTGAGAATATCCATAAAGGAGCCGAATGAAATCAAAATTTCATGTTCGGTTTTGAATTAGAGACGTTAAAAATAATCAACCAACGTCGACTATAACCCCTAGCCTTCCAAGCTAACGATGCGGGTTCGATTCCCGCTACCCGCTCCATTCTGTATAAAAGGAGTATTCTATTTGTCTAGACATGTTAGAGGCTTGTATTCAAGCCTTTTTTGTCCACCAGTTTCTGGTACTCCAGAGCGGAGTAGAGCAGTTTGGTAGCTCACGAGGCTCATAACCTTGAGGTCACGGGTTCGATTCCCGTCTCCGCACTTAGCAGTCTGTATAAAAGGACTATTCTATTTCTCTAGATATGTATGGTAGAGGGGCGTATCCAACCCTTTTTTATTCATTAGTTCCCGGCCCTAGAGGGCAAAATTGAGCAGTTTGCGAAGTCACTTGCCTTCAAAAAAAGAAGGCGCAAGGCCTCTCCCTACCCTGCAGAAAATAAAAATGAAACGAAAGGGACAGTCTACCTCTCCCTTCCCTTTAAAAAAAGTTTGCCCGTTGTTTGTCTCAGTTAATACCCAATTTTTGGAGCTCTGTTGGCGAGTTCTATTTCTGCCTCTGGAGCGCCCTCTTTTTTTGAGTGGGATGCAAAGGAAGGGTAAGATAGTAAGGGATACGGCACTAGACTAACACCTAATTAATACTTAATTTAATATAAGTAGTTAAACAGTTAACTAGACTAAACTTTTTATCATAGTACTTTGATAAATTAAGCGGGCGAGCGGCGGGAATCGAACCCGTATCTTCTCCTTGGCAAGGAGATATTTTACCATTGAACTACGCTCGCTACGGTATATATTTTATAGCGTATATCCGCCTGGGTCGACCTTCTATGTCTGGGTCGACCGTTTCATTTCATTTTCTATTATATTAGAGTTTTCCTTTTTTTATTATCTGTCAATGAATATTCTAATGGGAATGGAATTTCATAATACTGAAAGAGAAGAGCTAGCAATTCGGAACGCAAATTGCGTTTTAATACGTCTCACTATTCTAATTTTTTAGAAGAAATGGCCTTTATTATTTCTTTTTTATGGGGTTAATAAATATTAACCAAATTTCATTTAAGAAATGAGAGAATTCAGAATAGCTACGAGAAAGACTAGTCCAATCCATAATGATGTACCGGAAAATACAACATTTTTATTATTTGACCAACCATCAGGAGAAGCAAATACAAGGGGTACACTAATTACTAAGACTGAGGAAGTCGCAATTAATGCAAAAACAGCTAATTGGAAAGCAATAGTCATATTTCTAATCCTCCAAGCTACCATCAAATAAAGTTGACTACATATTTGATCCCTCACTTAAACCAAAATTGTAAAAAAATACAAGAAGTAGGAGGGGTTTAATCATGAATCCATTGATTCTTCTCTTTAATTCAAATTTATTACTTAAACCGCTTTTTTATTTGGATATGGGGGTGAGAAGAGATTATTTACTCTTTATTTCACAAGCGGGTATAGCGGATCCTGTATCCGTGTATACAGTATACAGAGATATATCGAAAAGGAACTTGTATCTGATATCTTTCTAGAGGCTAATAAATCTTTTTATTTTTTATATGGCTATGTTCTATTTGTAGGAGTAAAATAAGGATTAGGCTGTGGAGAGATGGCTGAGTGGTTGATAGCTCCGGTCTTGAAAACCGGTATAGTTCTAGGAACTATCGAGGGTTCGAATCCCTCTCTCTCCTTTTGCTTATTGAATACGTTTGTTTCTTTCATTTTTATTTATTTTTTTTTTCTGTCCCTTATCTTTCTTTCATAAAAAGGAATGAATGGCTCGGCTAGATGGAATAACCGAGCCAGAACAGAAAAAAAGTAGAACAGGTATAAATAAGAAAATCTTAGTTAAGAGGGTTCATGTAAAGAACAGGTTCCAAATCACGATCGATTCCCTTTTCAAAACCTGCTGCAGCAGCTCGGGCTCTTCCTGCATGCCATAAATGGCCCACAAAAAAGAAGAATCCTAGAACAAAATGAGAAGTTGATAACCAACTTCTAGGAGAGAGACATAATTAACTGCATTGATCTCGGTAGCTACGCCACCCACGGAATTTAAAGAGCCTAAAGGAGCGTGGGTCATATATTCTGCTGAGCGTCGTTCTTGCCAAGGTTGTATGTCTTTTTTCAACCTACTCAAGTCCAAACCGTTGGGGCCCCTTAGAGGTTCTAACCATGGAGCACGAAGGTCCCAAAAACGCATAGTTTCCCCTCCAAAGATAACCTCCCCAGTTGGGGAACGCATTAGATATTTACCTAAACCTGTGGGTCCTTGAGCGGATCCCACATTAGCTCCAAGACGCTGGTCTCTAACTAGAAAAGTAAATGCTTGAGCTTGAGAAGCTTCTGGCCCGGTGGGTCCATAAAACTCACTCGGATAAGCTGTATTATTGAACCATACAAAACAACAAGCGATAAAACCAAAGACAGATAAAGCAGCTAAACTATAAGACAAGTAAGCTTCTCCAGACCATACAAATGCACGGCGAGCCCATGCGAAGGGTTTGGTTAAAATATGCCAAATTCCGCCAAATACACAAATAAAACCCAACCATACATGCCCACCAATTATATCTTCTAAATCATCTACACTAACAATCCACCCTTCTCCACCAAAAGGAGATTTTAGTAAATAACCAAATATAACACTGGGACTAAGGGTCAAATTGGTAATTTTTCTTACATCTCCCCCCCCAGGGGCCCAGGTATCATATACACCGCCAAAATAAAGAGCCTTGAGTACTAGAAGAAAAGCACCTAGACCTAACAAAATTAAGTGAATACCCAAAATTGTAGTCATTTTATTTCTATCTTTCCAGACATAACCAAAGAATGGAAAAGATTCCTCAAGAGTCTCGGGTCCCAGAAGCGCGTGATAAATGCCACCGAAGCCTAAGACTGCGGAGGAAATTAGGTGAAGTACGCCAGATACAAAGTACGGAAAAGTATCTAGAACTTCCCCCCCTGGCCCTACTCCCCAACCTAGAGTAGCTAAGTGTGGAAGTAAAATCAACCCTTGTTCATACATGGGCTTTTCTGGTACGAAATGGGCCACTTCAAATAGGTTCATTGCTCCGGCCCAGAATACGATTAATCCGGCATGAGCTACATGAGCTCCAAGCAGTTTACCGGACAAATTGATAAGTCTGGCATTCCCAGCCCACCAAGCAAAGCCGGTGGTTTCTTGGTCACGACCAGCTAAAACGAAAGTTCCATTAAAGAGCGTTTCCACGTGGTAGAACCTCCTCAGGGAATATAAGATTTTCATGAGGCTGATCCTGAGCTGCCATCCACGCACGAATACCCTCGTTTAAAAGAATATTTTTGGTGTAGAAAGTCTCAAATTCAGGATCTTCCGCTGCACGGATTTCCTGGGAAACAAAGTCATAGGCACGTAAGTTCAGAGCCAAGCCAACTACGCCAATAGCACTCATCCATAAACCGGTGACGGGTACAAATAGCATAAAGAAATGTAACCAACGTTTATTGGAAAAAGCAACACCAAAGATTTGGGACCAAAAGCGGTTAGCAGTGACCATTGAATAAGTTTCTTCAGCTTGAGTTGGGTTAAAAGCACGGAAGGTATTTGCACCATCACCGTCCTCAAATAGAGTGTTTTCTACGGTCGCTCCATGAATAGCGCATAGCAGAGCCGCACCTAATACTCCGGCAACTCCCATCATATGAAATGGGTTCAACGTCCAATTATGAAATCCTTGGAAGAAAAGGATGAATCGAAATATCGCTGCTACGCCAAAACTCGGCGCAAAGAACCAACCAGATTGCCCCAGTGGATAAATAAGGAATACAGAAACAAAAACAGCAATTGGACCAGAGAATGAGATTGCATTATAAGGCCGCAATTGAACAGACCGAGCAAGTTCAAATTGGCGTAACATGAAACCTATTAGTGCAAAAGCCCCGTGGAGAGCTACAAAAGTCCATAGACCGCCTAATTGACACCAACGAGTAAAATCTCCTTGTGCTTCGGGCCCCCATAGTAGCAACAAAGAGTGTGCTAAACTATTGGCAGGGGTAGAAACTGCTGCGGTTAAGAAATTACAACCTTCCAAATAGGAACTAGCCAATCCATGGGTATACCAAGAAGTTACAAAAGTTGTCCCTGTAAACCAACCCCCTAAAGCGAAATAAGCACAAGGAAAGAGCAATAGGCCAGACCATCCTACAAAAACGAAACGGTCCCTTCGTAACCAGTCATCCATAGTATCAAATAGATCATTTTCTTCTTTAGGAATTCTACCAAGGGCTATAGTCATAGTGATCCTCCTATTCAATTACTTCAACCATTTCCGAGCACCTCATATCACTTTCCAAGGCATATGATAGTTTTATTATCTGTGGACGATTTCTTTCTCGTTCAATGCCCTTTTTCAATGGTCTCGAAGAGAGAAATTTCCCATTTTTATCTATGGAGTCACAGTCACAACCGAGGTCGTGGTAAATCCATGAATTTGATTCGATTTGTTTTTCTTATACTATTTATTTGTTTTTCTTATACTATAGAAATAGAAATAAATTGTTTTTCTTATACTATAGAAAGAAATAAACCTTTGAATTCAGCATTATTCCAAGACTCCTATTTCAAAGTCTATCTTTTAAGGGAAAAATGCAAATAAAAGTAACCCTTCTTTTCCCATTCCCTCTCTATTGCATGGGTGGAAGAACTAAAATAATAGAGGATTCTGAAAAAAAAAAATGGACCTTCGAAATCCAATTTTATGTGTAGCGCAAAGGAGTTGCGATTTCTTCTTATTCCTATAGAACATCTAGTAACAAGAATATGAAATCGTAAATAGCGAAAAATTCTTGTCTTGCGCGGTCTAAGTCTAAGGAAATAAAAAAAATTCGCTTATACAATTTCATCTACATCGAATTTATATATCAGAATAGCGGATAGAGGCATCATTAAAGGAGTCAGGTCTACTTACTTTATGCTTCTTTCCAATTTTATGGTGGATTTGATAAGAACCCTTTTTGCTTTCTTGATAAATAATCGACAAAAAAAGCGTTTTTTTTATATAACCTGCTTGTTTTATTATAATTATAACAAGTCCTATATGGAAATGCCCGCTAAAGAGAAAATCTATTTGATTGTCTCTCGGCCAATATCGATTTTTAGAAAGAAAAAACAAGAATTTTCTTCTTTTTTTATTAACATTAAGAAAAAAGAATATAATTAAAATGGAATTGGCAATATAATTTTTATAGACTTTTGAAAGAAAAAAAAGGGGTTTTTTGCAACCGTTATTTCTTATTTCTTGCCTATATCATATCACGGAAACCTTTCGCTTTGGAACGTGGAGAGATGGCTGAGTGGACTAAAGCGGCGGATTGCTAATCCGTTGTACAATTTTTTTGTACCGAGGGTTCGAATCCCTCTCTTTCCGCTCCCTTGGATCATTTGGGACTTTCGAATTGGAAAGAATTCTGACCCCCGGATTTTCTCATAGATAAATGTACGAAACAAATCCAATAAGAAAAAAAAAAACTGAATTTTTACTCCTCGCGTCCAGGATTCCGTCCTGGGTCATTAGATAAGAATCCAAAGATAAAGAGTGAAACAAAGAATATCACTACTGTATAAACAAAAAGTTTGAGAGTAAGCATTACATAATCTCCAAGATTTTTTTTTAAGGAATAGATTACCAGTTTTTCCTTACCACACGGATCCACTAGGATGGTTTTTTTTTATACCTAAAAATGCAAAAAAGAATTCTTGAAAAAAATTGCAAGAATTCTTTTATAATAAGCACTCTTATCAATAGCAAAAATAGGGTTAGGTGGTTAGGTATTGTGTAGGTACCTTTAGGTACCTGCTCAACCTAGGTGCAGGGGAGTAGAAAGGCTGATCCAAATTTATTGCTGTAGCTACCCATTCAATGTAGAAGAATTTAAATTTTAGAATCGAAGGTTCATAATATAAAAATATAAAACTTCTCGGCTTTTACCCATTTTAAAATTTTTTTGGAATGAACACATCATTCAATTTGGCATACAGAGTACTAAAGATTTCATCGAAAACTTACAGCAGCTTGCCAAACAAAGGCTAATAGAAAAAAGAATAGAGGTATAACAGGCATAATATCCACGATTGGATTGAAAATAGCATAAGCTTCGGGTAATTTGGCAAAGAAAAAACTAGTAGGATAAAGAACAGAATTAAAACAGATACAGGTTAAACTAAGTATATTAGGCATAACAAGCATTTCATTCTTGTAGAGTAAATAATTGGATTTTTCTTGAGTTATTTTTTTAAGGGAAAGAAGGAAAAGGCAGATTCAAAATCTTTTTTCTTCGGACTTTCCCAAACACAAAATACCTCCTTGTATTCGCACTCTCAAATGAGAGTGGAATAAATTCGACTTTCATATAATATCTTAATAGAATTCCATGTAATGATCAATGCATTTTTTTGATTCTATATTATCCGCATGTGTAGAATACTAGCAAGAGAATATCCCTCCTTTTTTATGTAATTGAAATGGTATTGACGAATAACAAATAAACATACTAGTGTTTATTAGTGTCGCATAAAACCCGAAATGGGGCGTGGCCAAGTGGTAAGGCAGCGGGTTTTGGTCCCGTTACTCGGAGGTTCGAATCCTTCCGTCCCAGATTGTTTCTGATGAAACAAACGGTGAAATCATATAGTATTCCGTACGAGACAAAAGTTTATTAAAGAGAATAATGATATCTTATTCTTTCTCAGAAAACATAATAAAGTCTTAAGTCCAGTCAAATTGACTATCTTTATTTTCATGAAAAAATGGGATCTATCAAGCACATTCAGGATATGCCTCTACTATAAAATCACTTAGTCATATTTTTTTCTTCCTTTTGGTATTCGAGTTGAAGAAGTACGAGAATTCTATAACTACCAAAAACTTTCAATCTTTTCATTGGAATAGTTTATTTAGTTATTATAGTTAATTGTTTTTGGTACTGAAAAAATATATTACTACTAGAATTCTAATTCTAGTAATTAAATTAATTAAACTTTTTTGGAGGTTGATAGTTTATTTATTGAGGAAGAGTCAATCCTTCTTTTCTCACTTCAAGATTGATCATCTCGAGCCATCCGTTGAGGGTGGAAATTTAAGAATAAATAAGTTTTAAGCAAACTTGTTTAGTCGTCTTTTTCAAACTATGTTTCATTCATATGATAGAATTTTAATATGGGTTTAAATAAATTGGATCTTGGCGGAGGCTTCCCGGATAAATACTTACTTTCTTTTATCCATATTGCTCCATAGATAGCAAGTTTTAATTAGTATAAAAAAACTAAACCAATGACTATTCATGATTCCATCCATATTGGATCAATTCTCTATACCACTTTGCAATGAAAAGAGGAATGTTTGTTATGGTAAAACTTCGTTTAAAACGATGTGGTAGAAAGCAACGTGCGACTTGAAGGACATGATCGATTGTGGATTTTGCTATCCATCATTTTCCATAGTAATGAAAATGCTCTTGGCTCGACATAGCCTGTTCTATTCGTTCCGAACCAAATTTGCGCTGGGTTTAAGTAACATAGTACACGATGGAGCTCGAGAGGACAGAATTTTTTTTATCAAGGGAAAGAATCTAGGGTTAGTGAAAACTAATAAATTAGGCCAACTTTGTCAGTCTATCCTTAATATAGAAATAAATCGAAAGGTTAAAATAAGAAGAAAGTCCAATAAAAGTATATCAGAATCAATCCCTCTTATTAGATTTCTATAGAAGAGATAAATGCTTTATCGAAGGAAATAAGAAAAAAGGGTATGTTGCTACTCTTTTGAAAGAAAAAAATAGGAATTCCCGAAGTAATGTCTAAACCCAAGGATTTCACAAATCAAAGATAAAGGATTCCAGAACAAGTAAACACAATTTTCAATTGTCTCAACAACAGAGTTGGATTAGAATAAGGAATAAAAGTCAATTCGTTCGAAATGAGACAAAGAAAAGAGTTTAAAGACGACTCAAAAATTTTGGAAGGATTTTGCCTTCGAAGTTTGTCAGGCAAAATTAGCCCACTTGAGTCATGAGTATAAATGAAATTTGTTTTTTCTGTAAGGAAATTAATGCACGTCATAGTCTAATTTCTATTATTATCGACAGAAATTCGAATCATTTTCTCGAGCCGTATGAGGAGAAAACCTCATATACGTTTCTAGGGGGGGGCGTTGTTTATCTACATCTATCCCAATAAGCTGTCTATCGAATCGTTGCAATTGATGTTCGATCTCGAAGAGAAGGAAGAGATCTTCAAAAAGTAGGTTTTTATGATCCGATAAAGAATCAAACTTGTTTAAATGTTCCAGCTATTCTCTATTTCCTTGAAAAGGGTGCTCAACCAACAAGAACTGTTTATGATATTTTAAGGAAGGCAGAATTCTTTAAAGAAAAAGAAAGAACTTTGAGTTAATTGAAGAACTAAATGAATCAAAAAATAGGATAGGAGAAGATTATTAGTATTCCTAGTTGTCTAATTATTTAGACACAATTTACCTCTTTTTTAATCCTATTTGGATTTATATTATATCGTGCCAATCCAACATAAGCCCCTATTTTATTTACTTTTTCTATCTAATTTGTTTTCTTACCATTGTATTTCCATTGACAAAGGTCTATTGAACAAATAGAATTTGTAGATAGATGGGTCTCTTTATCCTCACTCCATATTCAATTTTTCCGCCTACACTTCGCTCAAATGATAAGGGTGTTCCTCTTGCATGTATTCTCATACAATATAATATATATTTTTTATAATATATATTTTTTGTTAATAAAAATCGCTAAAAATAAGGAGAATTTGGCCATCGTGATTAGGGTCGCTCTTTTTTTAACTTTACTTTAGTGGAATTTCACCGGACCTGTTCGTTTTGGCATTTGAGTGTTTTTCATGGTCGATAAAAAAAATCTTTTGATGTCTTGCTAGTTCAATGTTTTGACAGAAGCGCGCGGTGTAATTCCATTGATTTTTGGATTTCGATCGTATCTAAGATCCTTTTTTTATCTGGGTTGCTAACTCAATGGTAGAGTACTCGGCTTTTAAGTGCGACTATGATCTTTTACACATTTGGATGAAACAACAAATTCGTCCAGACTCTTGGTAGAGTCTAGAAGACCACGACTGATCCTCAAAGGTAATGAATGGAAAAAATAGCATGTCGTAATAAAATCAATCTTTTTTGAATGGAATCCAAAATTACGATTTTCTGGGTCTAATGAATAAATGGATAGAGCCTGGCTCCAATTCTGGTAAAATAAAAAGCAACGAGCTGAACTTCCTAATTGGAATGATTCCCCGCTCTAATTAGACGTTAAAAATAGATTAGTGCCGGATGCGGGGAAAGGTTGGGTTTTCCTATGAGTGGACCCTTTATTTTTTCTTTTTTTTTTTAGAAATCCTAATTATTCTTGATTATGGATTGAATAAGGGATGTTATGGATTGAATGTGTAAAAGAAGCAGTATATTGATAAAGAGGCTGTATTCCAAAGTCAAAAGAGCGATTGGCCTGCAAAAATAAAAAACTTGTTCTGTTCTTTTTTTTTAATTAGAACAAACATAAACTAATTGGGTAGAAAAGGAGCAGAAAAAGATCTGTGGATTAGACTCCCTTTCTTTCCAGGGTTTGTATTAAAAATGCAACACCCTGTTCTGACCATATTGCACTATGTATCATCATTCGATAAACCGAGAAATGCTTCTTCTCTCTGATTCAAGTAGAAATACAAATGGAAAAATTCGAAGGGTATTCAGAAAAACATAAATCTCGTCAACAATACTTTGTCTACCCACTTCTCTTTCAGGAATATATTTATGCATTTGCCCACCATTATGGATTAAATGGTTCTGAACCTGTGGAAATAGTTGTTAGTTGTAATAACAAGAAATTTAGTTCACTACTTGTGAAACGTTTAATTATTCGAATGTATCAGCAGAATTTTTTGGATAACTCGGTTAATCATCCTAACCAAGATCGATTATTGGATTACAAAAATTATTTTTATTCTGAGTTTTATTCTCAGATTCTATCTGAAGGGTTTGCGATCGTTGTGGAAATCCCATTCTCGCTACGGGAATTTTTTTGTCTGAAAGAAAAAGAAATACCAAAGTTTCAGAATTTACGCTCTATTCATTCAATATTTCCCTTTTTAGAAGACAAATTTTTGCATTTGGATTATCTATCACATATAGAAATACCCTATCCTATCCATTTGGAAATCCTGGTTCAACTCCTTCAATACCGTATCCAAGATGTTCCATCTTTGCATTTATTGCGATTCTTTCTCAACTATTATTCGAATTGGAATAGTTTTATTACTTCAATGAAATCCATTTTTTTTTTTCAAAAAGAAAATAAAAGACTATTTCAATTCCTATATAACTCTTATGTATCAGAATATGAATTTTTTTTGTTGTTTCTTCGTAAACAATCTTCTTGCTTACCATTAGCATCTTCTGGAACTTTTCTGGAACGAATCCACTTTTCTAGGAAGATGGAACATTTTGGGATAATGTACCCTGGTTTTTCTCGGAAAACCCTATGGTTCTTTATGGATCCTCTTATGCATTATGTTCGATATCAAGGAAAGGCAATTCTTGCATCAAAAGGCACTTTTTTTTTGAAGAAGAAATGGAAATGCTACCTTATCAATTTCTGGCAATATTATTTCTGTTTTTGGACTCAGCCGCGAAGAATCCATATAAACCAATTAGCAAACTCTTGCTTCGATTTTATGGGGTACCTTTCAAGTGTACAAAAAAGTTCTTTGTTAGTAAGGAATCAAATGCTGGAGAATTCATTTCTAATAGATACTCGAATGAAAAAATTCGATACCATAGTCCCCGCTACTCTCCTCATAGGATACTTATCAAAAGCTCAATTTTGTACTGGATCGGGGCATCCTATTAGTAAACCCATTTGGACAGATTTATCAGATTGGGATATTCTTGATCGATTTGGTCGGATATGTAGAAATCTTTTTCATTATCATAGTGGATCTTCGAAAAAACGGACTTTGTATCGACTAAAGTATATACTTCGACTTTCATGTGCTAGAACTTTAGCTCGTAAACATAAAAGCACGGTACGAACTTTTATGCAACGATTGGGTTCGGCATTTTTAGAAGAATTTTTTATGGAAGAAGAGCAAGTTTTTTCTTTGATGTTCACCAAAACAACTCTTTTTTCTTTCTGTGGATCACACACTGAGCGTATTTGGTATTTGGATATTATACGTATCAATGACCTGGTCAACCCTCTTAATTAATCATTAGACGAAATTAAGAAACAGGAAAGGGTTGATAAATGATCAAGAAAAAACTTTTCTATTTTTCATTCTGAAATGTTCTTTTTATTATAATAAAGAGTAGGTGAATCAACTTACTAATTAAAAAAATTAGTAGAACTTCCTCTTTGGAATAGAAATTGGCTATTTCTACATAGGGAAAGTCGTGTGCAATGAAAAATGCAAGCACGATTTGGGGAGGGATTTTTCTCTATTGTAACAAGGAAGAATTATCTACTCCATCCGACTAGTTCCGGGTTCGAGTCCCGGGCAACCCATATAGAAAAGACCCATCAAAGTTTTTCACTTTGACTCACTTCATTTACAAATACAAAATTATTGGTTTGGTTAATTTAGTTATATGGATAGCTAATCTTTGGGCTGACTTGGTTGACATTGGTATATAGTCTATGTTATACTGTTAAATAACAAGCCTTCTATTATCTATATTCTAGTTAATACGTGTGCTTGGGAGTCCTTGCAATTTGAATAAACCAAGATCTTACCATGACTGCAATTTTAGAGAGACGCGAAAGTACAAGCCTGTGGGGTCGCTTCTGCAACTGGATAACTAGCACTGAAAATCGTCTTTACATCGGATGGTTCGGTGTTTTGATGATCCCTACCTTATTGACCGCAACTTCTGTATTTATTATCGCCTTCATCGCTGCCCCTCCAGTAGATATTGATGGTATTCGTGAGCCTGTTTCTGGTTCTTTACTTTATGGAAACAATATTATCTCTGGTGCTATTATCCCTACTTCTGCGGCGATCGGATTGCACTTTTACCCAATTTGGGAAGCTGCATCTGTTGATGAGTGGTTATACAATGGTGGTCCTTATGAGCTAATTGTTCTACACTTCTTACTTGGTGTAGCTTGTTATATGGGTCGTGAGTGGGAACTTAGTTTCCGTCTGGGTATGCGTCCTTGGATTGCTGTTGCATATTCAGCTCCTGTTGCAGCTGCTACTGCTGTTTTCTTGATTTACCCTATTGGTCAAGGAAGCTTTTCTGATGGTATGCCTTTAGGAATCTCTGGTACTTTCAACTTTATGATTGTATTCCAGGCAGAGCACAACATCCTTATGCATCCATTCCACATGTTAGGTGTAGCTGGTGTATTCGGCGGTTCCCTATTCAGTGCTATGCATGGTTCCTTGGTAACCTCTAGTTTGATCAGGGAAACTACTGAAAATGAATCCGCTAATGAGGGTTACAAATTTGGTCAAGAGGAAGAAACTTATAATATTGTGGCTGCTCATGGTTATTTTGGCCGATTAATCTTCCAATATGCTAGTTTCAACAACTCTCGTTCTTTACACTTCTTCTTGGCTGCTTGGCCTGTAGTAGGAATCTGGTTCACTGCTTTAGGTATTAGTACTATGGCTTTCAACCTAAATGGTTTCAATTTCAACCAATCTGTAGTTGATAGTCAAGGTCGCGTTATTAATACTTGGGCTGATATCATCAACCGTGCTAACCTTGGTATGGAAGTAATGCACGAACGTAATGCTCACAACTTCCCTCTAGACTTAGCTGCTGTTGAAGTTCCATCTATTAATGGATAAGGTTTTTCTGCTAACATATAAGAATTTTTGAAGACAGAAATACCCAATATCTTGTTCTAGCAAGATATTGGGTATTTCTGTCTTTATTTTGAATCTTTTTTTCTTCTTAATCTTTCTATTCAGAATTCAGTTAACGACGAGATTTAGTATCCTTTCTTGCATTTTCATAACTCGTGAAATGCCGAGTAGGCACGAATTCCCCCAATTTGCGACCTACCATAGGATTTGTTATGTAAATAGGTATATGTTCCTTTCCATTATGAATCGCGATTGTATGGCCAACCATTGTGGGTAGAATGCTAGATGCCCGGGACCACGTTACTATTGTTTCTTTCTCCTCCTTCATATTGACCTTTTCTATCTTTGCCAATAAATGATGAGCTACAAAAGGATTCGTTTTTTTTCGTGTCACAGCTGATTACTCCTTTTTTCCTTTTTAAAGAGTGGCATTCTATGTCCAATATCTCGATCGAAGTACGGAGGTCAGAATAAATAGAATAATGATCAATGGAAAAAAGAAAAAAATCCTTTAGCTGGATAAGGGGCGGATGTAGCCAAGTGGATCAAGGCAGTGGATTGTGAATCCACCATGCGCGGGTTCAATTCCCGTCGTTCGCCCATCGCATTATTGCAAATTCCAAAAATGCAATTTTCCATATTCCTAGTTACGTATTTACTTACGGCGACGAAGAATAAAACTATCGCTATATTTTTTCCTTTTCCTAGTTCTTCTTCCAAGCGCAGGATAACCCCAAGGGGTTGTGGGTTTTTTTCTACCAATGGGAGCTTTCCCTTCACCGCCCCCATGGGGGTGGTCCACAGGGTTCATAACTACCCCTCTTACTACGGGGCGTTTACCTAGCCAACACTTAGATCCGGCTCTACCCAAACTTTTTTGGTTCACCCCAACATTACCCACTTGTCCGACTGTTGCTAAGCAGTTTTGGGATACTAAACGGACCTCCCCAGATGGTAATCTTAAAGTGGCCGATTTACCCTCTTTTGCAATGAGTTTCGCTACAGCACCTGCTGCTCTAGCTAATTGCCCACCCCTTCCACGTGTGATTTCTATGTTATGCATGGCCGTGCCTAAGGGCATATCGGTTGAAGTAGATTCTTCTTTTCTCTCAAAAAACCCCTTCCCAAACTGTACAAGCTTCTTCCAAAGCATACGGCTTTCTAGATGTATATGACGATCTCTAGACAGATGGATCTTATATGAATCATATGATGAAGTACCACATGAGTGGATATATAGGAAAGGAATCCAAATCTGCCGAATCGCTCATGTTATGATCTTCTACATCCTAGGTCTCTGCGTTCCGTCATCTGGCTTATGTTCTTCATGTAGCATTCAGATCGAATGACTCTATGAAATTACGTCGATACTTCCACATATTATGGGTAACGTAGGAGACATCCCTATTTTCCCCCGGGGGTCTTAATTACCACTGCTTAGCTTTCAATTTGCCTCTGACCATCAAATTAAATGTGAATAACCCGTCCTCCTCTCTTTGAAACAAGGGGCGCTTCCGGTTCTGTGCGTGCTTCAAACAATTTTGTCTTCTCCATATTACCATATCTCTAGAGCCAATAATTTTCTATGAGGAACTACTGAACTCAATCACTTGCTGCCGTTACTCAACAGTTTTCTGTTGAGGTCTATCCCGTAGAGGTAGTCAAATTGGATCAGTGATCGATTTCTAGGTTTCGTCGTAAACCTAATTGGTTACTTCCAATTACGTAAATCAATAGTTCAAACCGCACTCAAAGGTAGGGCATTTCCCATTGATATAGGAACTTTTGTACCAGAAACAATAGTATCTCCAATTATAGCCCCTCTGGGATGTAAAATATATCTCTTCTCACCATCCCCATAGTGTATGAGACAAATGTATGCATTTCGATTAGGGTCGTATTCTATGGTTACGATTCTACCAGATATGTCTTTTTGATTCCGTCGAAAATCTATTTTACGGTATAGGCGCTTATGACCTCCCCCTCTATGCCTTGCGGTAATGATTCCTCTGGAATTACGACCTTTACCACAACGGTGCCGTCCATGGATCAAATTATTTCGTGGATTGGATTTCACTTGCCTGTCTACGGTTCCCTTGCGTGTGCTCGGGATAGGTGTTTTGTATAAATGTTTCGCCGTATTATTAAGTATTCTCCTTTAGTTTTTTTCTCTATCTAGAAGTGGAATAGAATAACCCGGTTGAAGGGTAATGATCATACGTCTGTAATGCATTGTATGGCCCAGAATAGGTCCTATTCTTCTACCTTTTCCAGGTAGTCGATGGCTATTCACAGCTACCACCTTAACACCAAAGAAGAGTTCGACCCAATGCTTTATTTCTGTCTTAGTGAATCCCGATTCGACATTAAAAGTATATTGATTCTTTCCCAATAAACGAAGACTTTTTTCTGTAAATACTGCGTATTTGATTCCATCCATAAATCGACTTTCCCTCCTATGCTCTGAGTTCCAGTATCGATAAGAATTCGAGTTCTTATTGTTCTTATGTTATGGTATGAATATACCATACCAATTCGTTATGTATGGATGATGGATGAGATTCCATGGATAGAGAGCCAGTTCCAATAGACTTATGGAATGTTCCCGTTCGTGTGCATCCAGCAGGAATTGAACCCGCAAATTTACCAATTATGAGTTGGGCGCTTTAACCATTCAGCCATGGATGCTTAACAGGGATCATCGTACATCGTAAATAACCAATTTTCATATAGAAAGACATATCATAGAAAAATGAAATCGAAAATATTCCGAGATGGCAAATATTCGGAGATGACTATGAAAACACCTCTCTGGATCCTCGAATTGAAAGAGAGATTGAGAGGGATCAAGAATCCTAATTCTCGCTATTTGGAATGGATCCAATTCTATTGAGTCTGACTCATAGTGATCATTTCTCTTTAGCAAAGAATGACCTTGGTTATCAAAGGATTGAACAACCGGGATCCATTTACTTATGATACCTAGTTGGCATTGATAACAAGGATCTAATGAATTATGAGTTTAATAGATCCTCTTTAGCAGAAAGACGTATATTCCTTGCTCATTATCAGACAATCACTTATTCCCAAACCTCGTGTGGGACTAATCGTTTTCATTTACCATCTCATGGAAAACCCTTTTCGTTCCGCTTAGCCCTATCGGGTATTTTAGTGATAGGTTCTGTAGGAACTGGACGATCCTATTTGGTCAAATACCTAACGAAAAATTACGATTTTCCTTTCATTAAGGTACGAGGGCTTCTTATTCCACAAGAACGAAAGCACCTTTTCATTCTTTCATATACTAGGGGTTTTTACTTGGAAAAGACAATGTTCCATACTAAAGGATTCGGGTCCATAACCACGAGTTCCAGTGCACTAGATCTTGTAGCACTTAGCAACGAAGCCCTATCCATTAGTATTCCACATAAGAAATCCATTCTAGAAAAAAATACAATTAGATTAGCTCTTCATAGACAAACTTGGGGTTTGCGAGCCAAGGTAAGATCGGCTCGGGATCATGGGACCCTTTTCTATCAGATAGGAGGGGCTCTTGTACAAAATAGACTTACTAAGTAATAACCCCATAGAATCTATCTATATAAAGATAAAGAGGCAATCGTGTCAGGAAGCGGGTTTTTCTTTGGCCAAAAGGTACTTCGAACTTGGAACGAGCATGAAGAGATTAACGAGACTTCTTTCTCTTTTGAGTTTTTCTGGCGGACCTGCCGCGCAAGATCTTTGGTCTTCCCCTGGAACCGATGAAAAAAAGTGGATCGCTTCTTATGTACTCGCTCAGAATGATTCTTCTCTATCTATAGTTCATGGCCTATTAGAAGTAGAAGGTGCTCTGGTGCAATCCTTACCGACAGAAAAAGATTGCAGTCAGGTTGATAATAGTCGAGTGACATTACTTCGTCGGTCCGAACTAAGGAATCTGTTAGAAATGTTTTGAAATGGATATTGTTCTCTCTTTGATCAGGGATTGCTATATGAAAAGAAGTGGAGTTTGAAAAAGGGAACGGAATGCTCAAACCGGAACTGCTAGAGGAACGAATTTTCAATAGCATAACTTGGGCTCCTAGAATATGGCGCCCTTGGGACAATCTATTTGATTGCAGGGTTTTGTTCCGAAGCAAAGATATCCGCGGAGGCCGGTTCGTTCGTCCTATTCTGATATTCAGGACCAAGAGGTACTGGATTCTCTTTCGGATAGGCCCTGAAAGGAGAAGAAAGGCTGAAATGCCAACGGACCTCTGTCTATTCTCTAATTCACCCGATCCGATAGTACCCGTTTTTGGAACGTCCAGTGCCAAAGTCACTGAATGGGTAAGTCACCAATCCAATCCCTTTGACAAATCGGATGTCATATTAGATATCATATTCTATATATATAGAAATATCATAGATAGAATAGACATATAGAATTTTTGGTCGGCAAATTCGAAGGAATCATTGAGTGAAAAAGGAGCAAAGAATGACAAAAGACGAGACTCTACTAGTCTTCACTCTTGTGGTTTCCTCTTCCTCGGTTTCTGTTTTCTTATTCGGGATCTTGCTTTTCATGGTTCTCATCTCTGCAACTCGCGATTTTCGCGAGAGAACCAAATCCAAGTTGGTGAAGATCATGATTTGGGCTGGCACGGGGATCGTTTGATCGATTTCCTTGATTTGATCGCTACTTAATGGGCGTGCGCTCAAAGGATACAAACAGGGATTCGCAAACAAAAAGGGGAATTCGTAGTCACTTTTTCCTGTCGCGTAAAAAAAAAGTCTTTACGCGAGAGCAATAGAGGTTGGGATACATCTATCTCTTCTGAGCAACCTCTTTTGGATTCTTAAGACCACCCTTGCAGTAGGATACCATCTGCTTTGGGTTCTTTATTATCTCCTTCGAGGGATTTTTAGGATCGTTCAGGCTATATATATTTAGTCTATTTTGGCTTTTACTGTCTACTTTTCTCAGGGAGATGGTTAAGGACCTCAGAAGATAGAGGAGAGCGCCAGGCCCAGATTTCCGGAATACTTCTACGGGGAATGCTCATTGAATGAGCATTCTCCATATTATGCCTTGAAGAGGACTCGAACCTCCACGCTCTTCAGCACGAGATTTTGAGTCTCGCGTGTCTACCATTTCACCATCAAGGCATCTTGAAAGTGAATCGTATTCCATGAATATGATATCTATCTAATGTGATATATGGAATATATGACAAAGGTGGAGTCTTGGAGTATTTCGATCGATCGGTCATATAGGCCTGAGTCAGACATCAAATAGCTTCGATTTGCATTATCCGTAGGACACCTTATATGTATCAAAATCGATATCAAAATCAAAAAGATGAAAGATGTACAATCCAATTTCTCGATTCAATAGAAGCCCAAAGAGGTGCATATGGTACCCAAATAAGAATAGGATAGATATGTCAAAAGCAGGTCTGATTACACCTATTCCTAATCCTAAATAGAATGTAAGGACGTAGGGATTTCTATGTAAACAGAGTATCCTATTTCCATAGGCTCGAATGACCCCTTCTCATAATAAGAATGTGCACGGTCTGGTTCGGTATGGAATGAACTTATAATCTGATGATCGAGTCGATTCCATGATTATAAGTTCATAACCCTAGCGCCCATTCCCATTTTGGGCGGAACAGATCTACTAATTCTTTTATTCCAGTTAGTAAGAGGGATCTTGAACTAAGAAATAGACCTAGCAGCTAAAAGAGGGTATCCTGAGCAATTGCAAGAATGGGGTTCATTGATATTCCTGGTATAGTAGATGCTATCACACATACAGTCATACTCAATTCGATGGAATTGTTTGATCTTAAAGGGGATCTTCTATAATTTCGCACATAAGGGGTTATTTCTTGGTTTCGTCCAGTCATTAATAACTTGATTATTTTTAGATAATAGTAGATAGAAA
>NW_028260811.1:30000-36637 GCF_056163025.1 Triticum urartu | reverse complement strand
ATAGAATTCGAGCACTATAGGCGGGGCGATTACCATATATAACATAAGACTTCTCCCCCAATTCTGTTTAGTCGAGCTTCTCGATCTGTCATTATTCCTCGAGAAGTAGAAAGAATAGCAATTCCCATTCCACCCAAAACTTTAGGAATTCCTTGATAGTTGGTATAAATTCGTAAGCCGGGTCGGCTGATACGCTTTAAAAAGGTTCTTGTTCTATATATTCCTTTTATAGTCTTTCTCTTTTGATGTCGCAAAGTTGAAACCAAGAAATATCTGTTACGTTCCTGATGTTTCCGAACACTTTCAATAAAACCCTCTCGTAGAAGTATTTTAACAATGTTTTCGGTAATATTTGTAGATACTACTCGAACTGTTCCTTTTTTATTCATGTCCGCATTTCTTATAGAGGTTAGTAAATCAGCAATAGTGTCCTTGCCCATAAGACTCTAATTCTAGGTTCCTCCTAATTTTTCTATAATCAACATGTTTTCTTTTTTTTTTTTTCATTTTGGATTTTAAAACATATACGTAAAACACAATCTACTAAATTAATTCTTTGGTCTCAATTTCGCCTACTAGTATTTATAATACTTCAGGAGCTAATGAAACTATTTTGGTAAAATTCAATTCTCTCAATTCCTCGGCAATCGCGCCAAAAACTCGAGTTCCTTTTGGATTGCCTTTTTGATCAATTATAACCGCAGCATTGTCATCATAGCGGATTATTATACCGTCTTCGCATTTGAACTCTTTACATGTACGTACAATTACAGCTCGAATTACTTCGGATCTTTCTAGAGGCATTTGGGGCAATGCGTCTTTGATTACAGCAACAATAACATCACCAATACGAGCATATCGCTGATTACCAGCAGCTCCTATGACTCGAATACACATCAATTTTCGAGCTCCACTATTATCTGCTACATTTAAAAGGGTCTGAGGTTGAATCATATTATTTTGATTTCAATTTGTTATTTCAATGCAAAAGGATGAAAGAAATATTGTCTTTCCAGAAAGAAAAACCGAGCATTTTTTTTTATCTTCCATACCCCTTTTAGGGTTCTATATCTCTAATCGAATAAATTGACTTCGTATGGGCATTTTACTGGCAGCTATGGAGATAGCTGCTCTAGCTACAGTTTCAGATACTCCCCCCATTTCATAAAGTATACGACCAGGTTTAACAACGGATACCCAATATTCGGGGGACCCCTTTCCCGAGCCCATACGTGTTTCCGTGGGTCTTAGTGTAACCGGTTTGTCGGGAAATATACGTACCCATATTTTTCCACCACGACGTGCATATCGTGTTATTGCTCTTCGTCCTGCTTCTATCTGTCTCGCCGTGATCCAAGCGGGTTCAAGTGCTTGAAGAGCATATCTACCAAAACAAATACGATTGCCTCGGCAGGATTTTCCTTTCATTCTTCCTCTATGTTGTTTGCGAAATCTGGTTCTTTTGGGGTTATAGTCGATGGTTCTCTTTCTTAGTTCCATCTCTACTGCAAAACTGGACATGAGAGTTTCTTCTCATCCAGCTCCTCGCGAATGGAATCAGAAAGCATGTAAATTTCTCTAATTCATAATATTCCAAAATATTACGGTACGGATAGATACACATTAATAGATAATAGAAAAAGTTCGGTTTTTTTTATATTGAATTTGTTAAAACAGAAAAATATAATATATAGTCAAAAAAGAAGATCTAGAATATATCCAGATGTGTGTGTATATTTATCTAAATTCTATATTTATAGATAATGTAATCCTTCTTAAAAAAATCCTTATTTTTACTCTTATTGAATCGCGGTAAAGTATTCTAATTCAATAAGAATTTCGCGGGCGAATATTTACTCTTTCCTGTCTTATTTGTTAATTTATAAACTTACCAAATAAGACAATTTTTTTGGTTTGTTCCGCCATCCCACCCAATGAAGTGTTAGGATTCTTTTCAATAAAATCCTATGGAATCATAGGTTCTGTCGTTCCCACTGCTTCTCCTTGAATGGTTAGGTCTGAATCCCGCAACGGAGCTTCCAAAAAATTTCTTTCCGAGTTAATTTTCTCAGTTTTATTAACCCGGGCGGCTCTTTATTATTGCTTTAAATTTGTAGTTCTTGTTTCAAGTTACAATTTTTAATTCTCTATTATTTTTATTATATTGATGCTTTATCACATTGCCTTTTATGATGTAATTCATAGACCATACATAGTGGAATCCTATATCTTATTTATTTCCTCTTCCTTCTTTCTATCATCCCTCCCTTTATCCACATCCCTTTAGTTTTGCTTCACAACCTAGAATCCCTTTTCTTTTTTAGAGAAAAAATTGCAGTTGCTACAACTATATGACACATCTACTCATTTATGTTATGATAGAGGTATTTATTCATATAGTGACTGTTTCTTAGTTAGGATCTCGACAATACGAAGCAATAGGTTGGTTATTAGTTAATTTTCTATAATTACTAAGTTTTTTTCTTAAAAAAAAGAAAAAAATAACGAGTCACACACTAAGCATAGCAATTATATTAAATGATTTATCAATTTTCATTAAATCTTATAGAAAGAGGTATAATTTCTTCTTTTGCAGGGATTTCAGGAAAAAAGTCTCTTGTCATTTTTTATTCTATCAATGGACAGAATCCGAAGACAAGATTACTTATTCTTCGTCTACGAATATCCAAATTTTTACACCTAATACTCCATAGATAGTCCGAATTGGATAGCAGCAATAATCAATTTTAGCGCGAATTGTTTGGAGGGGAAGTCTACCCTTTTTAATAGATTCGGCGCGTGCAATTTCTTTTCCTCCGAGACGACCCGCAATTTTTACTTTTACTCCCCTTATATCTGCTTTTTTAGTTAATTCAATGGCTTTTTTCATTGCCTTTCGGAATGAAACTCTATTTTTTAATTGGAAAGCTATATATTCTGCAAGAATGTTAGGCTGTCTATAAGGTTCTTTAACTTTTTCGATAGAAATATTAAATCTCTGGTTTACAGAGTTAATTTCCTTTTGTAGATCTTTCTCTAATTCTTCGATTGCTCCTTTTTTCTTTAATAAATTTGGGAATCCAATATGGATTATGACGTGGATCGTATCGATTTCTTTTTGGATTTCTATATGTGTAATTACTTCGGAACTTGAACCTGAGTCCATTTTTCTATTATGTGTAATTACTTCGGAACTTGAGTCTGATTCTATTTTTCTATTCGAGCCCTTTTTCCTATTCTTTTGTATATAGTTCTTGATACAATCCCTTATTTTTTTATCTTCCTGTAGACCTTCAGAATAATTTTTTGGTTGTGCGAACCAAAAGGAATGGTGTTTTTGGGTTGTACCAAGTCTGAAACCGAGTGGATTTATTTTTTGTCCCATATTTTTCTATTCTATATTTTTTTTACTGGGAATCGAAATCTTAGATGGATCTAAAGGTTATTTAGATTTCTTTACTATATTTAGTACAATTGTTATATGACACATGCTTTTTTTTATGGGGAAACTACGTCCTCGAGCTCGAGGTCTGAATTTCTTCATAATAGTACTCCTACTGACTTCGGCTTTAGTAATAAATAAATTCGCTTTGTCGAAATCCCTATAATGAGTAGCATTTGCGGCTGCCGAATAAACCAACTTTAAGATGGGATAAGATGCTCGATAGGGCATGAGGTTCAGTATCATAACAGTTTCCTCGTAGTAACGCCAGCGAATCTCGTCAAGAACTCTTTGTGCTTTGAAAACAGACATAGGGATACGTTTTTGTGCTTTGAAAACTCTCTCGAACTTAAGTAGACGATCGGTTGGAACTTTCCTTGCGAGTTTCCTTAGCCCACTTTTCTTCTTCTTTATCCTAGGGATATACTTTACTAGTTTGAAACTTGTCATAAATAAGGTTATTCCCCGCCTACCTTTACTTTATTTTGAATCTTTTTTTCTTCTTAATCTTTCTATTCAGAATTCAGTTAACGACGAGATTTAGTATCCTTTCTTGCATTTTCATAACTCGTGAAATGCCGAGTAGGCACGAATTCCCCCAATTTGCGACCTACCATAGGATTTGTTATGTAAATAGGTATATGTTCCTTTCCATTATGAATCGCGATTGTATGGCCAACCATTGTGGGTAGAATGCTAGATGCCCGGGACCACGTTACTATTGTTTCTTTCTCCTCCTTCATATTGACCTTTTCTATCTTTGCCAATAAATGATGAGCTACAAAAGGATTCGTTTTTTTTCGTGTCACAGCTGATTACTCCTTTTTTCCTTTTTAAAGAGTGGCATTCTATGTCCAATATCTCGATCGAAGTACGGAGGTCAGAATAAATAGAATAATGATCAATGGAAAAAAGAAAAAAATCCTTTAGCTGGATAAGGGGCGGATGTAGCCAAGTGGATCAAGGCAGTGGATTGTGAATCCACCATGCGCGGGTTCAATTCCCGTCGTTCGCCCATCGCATTATTGCAAATTCCAAAAATGCAATTTTCCATATTCCTAGTTACGTATTTACTTACGGCGACGAAGAATAAAACTATCGCTATATTTTTT
This sequence comes from Triticum urartu, assembly GCF_056163025.1. Lineage (NCBI taxonomy): Eukaryota > Viridiplantae > Streptophyta > Magnoliopsida > Poales > Poaceae > Triticum > Triticum urartu. The sequence continues at coordinate 32,083 of NW_028260811.1, read as the reverse complement.
CCTTTTCCTAGTTCTTCTTCCAAGCGCAGGATAACCCCAAGGGGTTGTGGGTTTTTTTCTACCAATGGGAGCTTTCCCTTCACCGCCCCCATGGGGGTGGTCCACAGGGTTCATAACTACCCCTCTTACTACGGGGCGTTTACCTAGCCAACACTTAGATCCGGCTCTACCCAAACTTTTTTGGTTCACCCCAACATTACCCACTTGTCCGACTGTTGCTAAGCAGTTTTGGGATACTAAACGGACCTCCCCAGATGGTAATCTTAAAGTGGCCGATTTACCCTCTTTTGCAATGAGTTTCGCTACAGCACCTGCTGCTCTAGCTAATTGCCCACCCCTTCCACGTGTGATTTCTATGTTATGCATGGCCGTGCCTAAGGGCATATCGGTTGAAGTAGATTCTTCTTTTCTCTCAAAAAACCCCTTCCCAAACTGTACAAGCTTCTTCCAAAGCATACGGCTTTCTAGATGTATATGACGATCTCTAGACAGATGGATCTTATATGAATCATATGATGAAGTACCACATGAGTGGATATATAGGAAAGGAATCCAAATCTGCCGAATCGCTCATGTTATGATCTTCTACATCCTAGGTCTCTGCGTTCCGTCATCTGGCTTATGTTCTTCATGTAGCATTCAGATCGAATGACTCTATGAAATTACGTCGATACTTCCACATATTATGGGTAACGTAGGAGACATCCCTATTTTCCCCCGGGGGTCTTAATTACCACTGCTTAGCTTTCAATTTGCCTCTGACCATCAAATTAAATGTGAATAACCCGTCCTCCTCTCTTTGAAACAAGGGGCGCTTCCGGTTCTGTGCGTGCTTCAAACAATTTTGTCTTCTCCATATTACCATATCTCTAGAGCCAATAATTTTCTATGAGGAACTACTGAACTCAATCACTTGCTGCCGTTACTCAACAGTTTTCTGTTGAGGTCTATCCCGTAGAGGTAGTCAAATTGGATCAGTGATCGATTTCTAGGTTTCGTCGTAAACCTAATTGGTTACTTCCAATTACGTAAATCAATAGTTCAAACCGCACTCAAAGGTAGGGCATTTCCCATTGATATAGGAACTTTTGTACCAGAAACAATAGTATCTCCAATTATAGCCCCTCTGGGATGTAAAATATATCTCTTCTCACCATCCCCATAGTGTATGAGACAAATGTATGCATTTCGATTAGGGTCGTATTCTATGGTTACGATTCTACCAGATATGTCTTTTTGATTCCGTCGAAAATCTATTTTACGGTATAGGCGCTTATGACCTCCCCCTCTATGCCTTGCGGTAATGATTCCTCTGGAATTACGACCTTTACCACAACGGTGCCGTCCATGGATCAAATTATTTCGTGGATTGGATTTCACTTGCCTGTCTACGGTTCCCTTGCGTGTGCTCGGGATAGGTGTTTTGTATAAATGTTTCGCCGTATTATTAAGTATTCTCCTTTAGTTTTTTTCTCTATCTAGAAGTGGAATAGAATAACCCGGTTGAAGGGTAATGATCATACGTCTGTAATGCATTGTATGGCCCAGAATAGGTCCTATTCTTCTACCTTTTCCAGGTAGTCGATGGCTATTCACAGCTACCACCTTAACACCAAAGAAGAGTTCGACCCAATGCTTTATTTCTGTCTTAGTGAATCCCGATTCGACATTAAAAGTATATTGATTCTTTCCCAATAAACGAAGACTTTTTTCTGTAAATACTGCGTATTTGATTCCATCCATAAATCGACTTTCCCTCCTATGCTCTGAGTTCCAGTATCGATAAGAATTCGAGTTCTTATTGTTCTTATGTTATGGTATGAATATACCATACCAATTCGTTATGTATGGATGATGGATGAGATTCCATGGATAGAGAGCCAGTTCCAATAGACTTATGGAATGTTCCCGTTCGTGTGCATCCAGCAGGAATTGAACCCGCAAATTTACCAATTATGAGTTGGGCGCTTTAACCATTCAGCCATGGATGCTTAACAGGGATCATCGTACATCGTAAATAACCAATTTTCATATAGAAAGACATATCATAGAAAAATGAAATCGAAAATATTCCGAGATGGCA